>NC_083583.1:67155543-67260543 GCF_027579695.1 Neoarius graeffei
ACGGTCACCAGAACCATCTCCATTCGGGCCAATCAGAAGCCATGGCTGACAGGGGAAGTCCACAGGCTCCTGTGGGCTCGGAACACCGCCTTCAGAGCTGGGGACGAGGTGGGCCTGAGGACAGCTAGGGCCAATCTGTCACGAGGCATCAGGGTGGCCAAGAGACAGTATTCCAGGTACATTGCTGACCATTTCAACGACAGCAGAGACACCAGGAACCTGTAGCGGGGGATTCAGACCATCACAGACTACAAGCCCTCGCTGCAGACCTGCAACAACTCCACGTCTCTGCTGAATCAGTTGAACGACTTCTTCGCTCGCTTTGAGGCAGACAACAGCACCACGGCACAGAAGACCCCACCACCTCCCGGCAACCAGGTGTTGATGCTGTCCCCAGACAGCATGAGGAGAGCTCTCAGGATGACAAATGCACGAAAAGCCCTGGGTCCTGATAACATTCCTGGTCGTATCCTGAGAGACTGTGCCGAGGAGCTCACAGATGTCTTTACAGACATCTTCAACATCTCGTTGAGCCAGGCTGTTGTCCCCACGTGCCTCAAAACCACCACCATCATCCCGGTCCCGAAGAAGCCATCTCCCTCCTGCTTCAATGACTACTGCCCTGTCGCACTCACTCCCATCCTCATGAAGTGCTTCGAGCGACTAGTCATGCGGCATATCAAGTCTGCCCTCCCCCCCGCCCTGGACCCTTTCCAGTTTGCATATCAGTCCAACTGTTCGACTGATGAAGCCATCTCCACTGCCCTCCACTCAGCCCTCACCCACCTGGAGACAAAAGACTCGTATGTCAGAATGCTGTTCATAGACTTTAGCTCAGCATTCAACACAATCATTCGTCAGCAGCTCATTCATAAACTGGACCAGCTGGGACTCAACACCTCCCTGTGCAACTGGCTGCTGGACTTCCTGATGGGGAGACCACAGGCTGTAAGGGTCGGCAGCAACTCCTCCAGCACCATCACATTGAACACGGGGGCCCCCCAAGGATGTGTGCTAAGCTCCCTCCTCTTCACTCTGCTGACCCACGACTGCACACCAACATCTAACTCTAATCTCTTCATTAAGTTTGTGGATGACACGACTGTGGTGGGTCTCATCAACAATGGCGATGAGACAATCTACAGGAGTGAGGTGAGCCGCTTGGCCATGTGGTGCAAGGACAACAATCTCCGTCTGAACGTGGAGAAGACAAAGGAGATTGTTGTGGACTTCAGGAGAGAGCACACCCAGCATGCTCCACTATCTATCGACGGTGCTGCAGTGGAGAGGGTGAGCAGCACCAAGTTTCTGGGTGTGCACATCTCTGAAGACCTGTCCTCGAGCAACAACACTGCATCACTGGCCAAAAAAGCCCAACAGCGTCTGTACTTCCTCTGCAAACTGAGGAGAGCAAGAGCCACAGCCCCCATCATGCACACTTTCTACAGAGGCACCATCGAGAACATCCTGACCAGCTGCATCACCGTGTGGTACGGCGCCTGCACCGTGTCCTGCTGCAAGACTCTGCAGCACATCGTGAGAGCAGCTGAGAGGATCATTGGTGTCTCTCTCCCTTCACTCATGGATATTTATAACTCCCGCCACACCCGCAAAGCCATCAGAATTGCAGGTGACCCCACCCACCCATCTCACAACCTCTTCAGTCTGCTGCCGTCGAGGAGGAGACTGCGGAGTCTCCGGGCCAAAACCAGCAGGCTCAAGAACCGTTTCTTTCACCAGGTGGTCAGGAGGCTCAACTCCCTCCCTATTCTGCCACTCCTCCCCCTTCTGCCCCCTGCCACAGATTCTGCTCGCACACCTCCTTCAGCATCTGACATGTCATCCTCACAATCCCCCCTCCCCCCCCCCAAACACACACACATACATGCATACATCTCAACGTTCATTAACACACTGAACTCAGGGACCGCACATCTCACTTTACCTCGCTCATTTGCACTATTCCGCACTACCTCACCTTAACAGCTGCTAGTTTGTTTGTACTGCTTATTTCATGTTTACCTGCTATACCTCAGGTGCCCTTGACTGTTTGTTTATTTGCACCAATTTACGTGTATGTGTGAATATATATGGGTGTTTAGTCTATGTCTAGTTCTTATCTAGAGTGATTATACTGTTTATATTGTTTTTTTTTTTTTTTCAATTATTCTATTTTTATTTATTGCATTGCCTGTTTGCATCGTGGGTCAGAGAGGACTGAAATTTCATCTGTGCTGTATGTCGAGCATGTATAGCATATTTGACAATAAAGTTGACTTGACTTGAATTGTGTTCACAGATAATGTTCTCTGGAAATATTCCTGAGCCCATTTTGTGATTTCCAATACAGAAGCATGCCTGTATGTGATGCAGTGCCATCTAAGGGCCCGAAGATCACGGGCACCCAGTATGGTTTTCTGGCCTTGACCCTTATGCACAGAGATTCTTCTAGATTCTCTGAATCTTTTGATGATATTATGCACTGTAGATGATGATATGTTCAAACTCTTTGCAATTTTACATTGTCGAACTCCTTTCTGATATTGCTCCACTATTTGTCAGCGCAGAATTAGGGGGACTGGTGATCCTCTTCCCATCTTTACTTCTGAGAGCCGCTGCCACTCCAAGATGCTCTTTTTATACCCAGTCATCTTAATGACCTATTGCCAATTGACCTAATGAGTTGCAATTTGGTCCTCCGCTGTTCCTTTTTTGTACCTTTAACTTTTCCAGCCTCTTATTGCCCCTGTCTCAACTTTTTTGAGATGTGTTGCTGTCATGAAATTTCAAATGAGCCAATATTTGGCATGAAATTTCAAAATGTCTCGCTTTCGACATTTGATATGTTGTCTATGTTCTATTGTGAATACAATATCAGTTTTTGAGATTTGTAAATTATTGCATTCCGTTTTTATTTACAATTTGTACATTGTCCCAACTTTTTTGGAATCGGGGTTGTAAATATGCGTGAAGAATATCCAGGGAAGTTTTGGTAGCCTTTCGGGAGTTCAGCGTGTCTTTCTCTTTCAAAATATATCTTCCGCTTTTCATGATGTGAACTTCGCGGCCACATTTGTGTACTGTCAGTCACTTGCTAGCGTAAAAGTTTTACATCTCCGACCTGTCTCTTTTCCAGTTTTTTTTTTTATGTCTGTTGGTCTGTTTTTATTTTGTAAATATGCATGAAGAACATATAATGCAGTTTTGGTAGCCTTTCGGGTGTTCCATGCGTCTTTAGTTTCAGTTTATTTATTTAGCGCTTAAACTGAGCACTGGATCTTCTCTCTTTCCTGAGCATCAGGAAAGGGCATCAGGCTGGATCAGGCAGGTCCGAGGAGCAGAAGAGGTCAGCACCTCGATCCCAGGATTGACATGTAACTCAGAGGGACAGATTTGGGTGGGAGAAAACACAGGTTGTTAGGTATGCCCAATGTCACCTGAATAAGTAGGAACAGTATACATTTTGTGCCGAGTACAAACAGGGACTCCAACAAAACTAATTATGACAACATAACTAAAAGGGGAGAGCCAGAAGGTAACACAGGCATGAGGGAGCCCCGGGACATAAAGCAGCCAGCCACTACACCGTCAACAAACTCAAGTGAACAAGCAAGTGGGGGACTGACAGCATCCATACATCGCAGTTTAGCAAAACACTCTGTCTGGGGACCCTCCAGATCTACACTTTTACTTCATAAACACCATTAACAAAAGGCTTGACAAAACAGATATGTTTTCAGCCTAGACTTAAACACTGAGACTGTGTGATTCCCGAACACTACTTGGAAGGCTGTTCCATAACTGTGCGGCTTTGTAAGAAAAGGCTCTGCCCCCTGATGTAGCCTTCACTATACGAGGTACCAGCAGATAGCCTGCACCTTTTGATCTAAGTAGGCGTGGTGGGTCATAGAGGAGCAGAAGTTCACTCAGGTACTGTGGTGCGAGACCATTTAGTGCTTTAAAGGTCAACAGTAGTAGTTTATAGTCAATACGAAATTTGATTGAGAGCAAATGCAGTGTGGATAAGACAGGGGTGATGTGGTCATATTTTCTAGTTCTAGTAAGGACCCTTGCTGCTGCATTTTGAACTAATTGGAGCTTGTTTATGCACTTATTGGAACATCCAGACAGTAAGGCATTACAATAATCCAACCTGGAGGTAACAAAAGCATGAACTAGTTTTTCCGCATCATGTAGTGACATTAAATTTCTTATCTTAGCAATATTTCTGAGATGAAAGAAAGCCACGCGGGTAATGTTATCAATGCGAGTTTAGAATGAAAGACTGGGGTCAATAATCACTCCGAGGTCTTTTACTGCTGCACGTGAAGAAACAGAAAGGCCATCCAGTGTTACTATGTAATCAGAAAACTTACTTCTAGCTGCATGTGGTCCTAGTACAAGTACTTCAGTCTTGTCAGAGTTAAGCAGAAGGAAATTAATAAGCATCCAGCATCTAATGTCCTTTACACATTCTTCAATTCTATCAAGCTGGTGTCTCTCATCTGGTTTTGCAGAAACATACAACTGTGTGTCAACAACATAACAGTGGAAACTAATACACTGTTTATGAACAATATCACCCAGAGGTAATATATATATAAAGAACCTTGTGGAACACCAAACTTTACCTCAGTATGTCTAGAAAAATCACCATTTACATCAACATACGGATAGCGATCAGTTAAATAAGACCTGAACCCCCACAACATTTTCTAGTCTATCCAGAAGAATGGAATGGTCAATGGTATCAAATGCTGCACTAAGGTCAAGCAACACAAGCAGCGAGACACAGCCCTGATCAGACACCAACAGTAGGTCGTTTACTACTTTAACCAGAGCTGTCTCTGTGCTATGATAAGGTCTAAATCCTGACTGATACATTTCATGGATGTTATTCCTATGTAAATATGAGCATAACTGCTGTGCCACAGCTTTTTCAAGGATCTTGGAGATAAAGGGGGAGGTTTGATATTGGCCGATAATTGGACAGCTGACAGGGATCAAGGTCAGGTTTTTTAATCAGGGGTTTGATAACTGCTAGTTTAAAGGATTTGGGTACATAGCCAGTACTAAGAGAAGAATTTATTCATTTTAGAAGCGGTTCAATTACTTCCGGTATTATCTGTTTGAATAGACGTGTAGGTAAGGGATCTAGTACACAAGTTGAGGATTTTGGTGCCGAGATTAATGAAAGTAATTCAGTTTCTTTAAGGGGCGTAAAACATTCTAATTGCTGATCTGATACAGTTATATTGTTAACTACAGGGTCACTTACATTGTCTGACCTTAAATTAGTAGTTTGAATTTGTTGGATATTCAATTTTGTCATTAAAAAAAATTCATGAAATCGTTGCTACTACATACTGCAGGAGTGCATGTGTCTATAGTGGACTTATTCCTGGTTAATTTTGTTACAGTATTAAATAGGAATCTAGGATTATTTTTGTTATCTTCTATTAGGGAGGAGAAATATGTTGATCTACTGTAGCAGCACTAAGAGCTTTTCTATACTTCAGGAAGCTCTCCTTCCACGCTAATTTGAACGCTACCAATTTTGTTTGACGCCATTTACGTTCCAATTTTCGAGTGGTCTGTTTTAAAGTGCGAGTGTCATCATTATACCAGGGTGCTAATTTTTTCTCTCTGATCATTTTCCTTTTAAGAGGAGCTACATTATCTAAAGTATGGTGGAACGTTGACTCTAAGCATTCAGTTGCCTGATCAAGTTCTGCAGGGGCTGACAGTGACCCAATCAAAGTTGATAACTCTGGGAGATCGTTTATGAAGCTCTGTGCAGTAGTTGACGTGAATGTACGTTTTTATACAGTAGTGTGGTGAGGTGCATATATTATTACTCAGACATATTTTGAATGAGATGAGATGATGATCTGAGAGTGTATAGATACATCTTGCGATGTGCTGGGACACATCTTCAGTGATGTTCCTGAGGTCACTGGGTGTTTCGGGTCTTTCAACATCAGACACCCTCACTCAAGCGACCCAGCTGGGGCTGATCAGACCCCGACTTGTTAGCCCAGCAGCATTAGCCCACGTTTCGGACCTTTTAATCCAAATCCACCTAGAGGCTCTCTCTGCAGCCTCTATGGTGGACTTGATGGATCTCCTCTTCCTAACTCCTGTGATGCCAAGGAGGGTATAGGTCTTGCATAGGGAGTGGGCTGCAAAGCCTCGACATCCCACCTCTATTGGCTCACAGCGGGCTTTCCAGCCTCTCCTCCAGCATTCCTCTACCAGCTCACGGTATTTGAGCCGCTTGCGCTCATTGGCCTTTTCCATGCGGTCCTCCCAAGGGACTGTTAATTCCAATAGGAGGACTTGCTTCGAAGAGGCAGATGTCAACACCATGTCTGGTCTCAAAGAGGTTTCTGTCACATACTCTGGGAACTTGAGCTACCTGCCCAAGTCAACCTGCAGTTCCCAGTCTGATGCCGATGAGAGCAGGCTGGTTGTTGGTGTTGGCTGTGACTGTGCTCATGGCTTCTCTCCGGCTTTCACAAACAGTACTGACCTCTGGCCACGGATGTATTTGTTGTTGGCCACTGCAGTAGAGATGGTCTTGGCCACTGTCTTCAGCACCTGGTCATGATGCCAGCGGTAGCGGCCTCCTCCGAGGGCTGCTGGGCAACTGCTGAGGATGTGTTCCAGTGTACCCCTTCCTGGGCAGAGAGGACATGTTGGAAGGTCACTCTTTCCCCAGGTGTGCAGGTTGGCTGGGCTGGGTAGCATGTCGTACACAGCCTGGACCATGAACTTGATGCGCTGTGGCTCTGTCTTCCAGATGTCATTCCAGGTCAGCTTCCTCTCCAGCGCTCCTTCCCACCTTGTTGATGCTCCCTGCTGCCTCATGCTCGCCATCCTGCTGGCCCTCACCTCCTCAACCCCTGCCCGCACCTCCTCCAGGACAAGATGGCGTCTGACCTTTCCCTGGGCTAGGTCACAGCGGGGCTGAGCGATGACCCCTAGCCCTGCTCGTCCGACAGCCACTGAGCCCAATAGAGCCCTGTGTCTTAGTCGGGACTCCGCCAGCTCCAGCCCCTCTTGAACTCTGAACTTCCTGTCTGTCCTTACCACAATGCCTGCTGCTGCAACTCTGGAGTCACTGGATTCTCGATAGGCTAGAGCTTCTCTTGTGCGGAAGACTCTGAATTCCTCCTCCAGGCTGCTGAAAGGAAGCTGAAGTTTATTGCTCTTCCCATACAGTGCTGTGCTAGTGAGACTATGTGGCAGGCCCAGCCATCTTTGGAGGTAGGAGCTGATCTTTCTCTCCAGGGTCTCCAGAGTGGTCATGGTCATCTCATACACCAACAGCGGCCAGAGGATGTGGGGCAGAATGCCATGTTGATATAACCACGCCTTGAACCTTCCGGGAAGGCTAGACTTGTCCACTGCAGACAACCATTCTTCAAGCTTCTTGATGGTAGTTTGGACTGCTGCCGTGTCTCTGAGACTGCTGTTGAAAACCTTGCCCAGGCTTGCGACTGGTTTTTCAGTGATAGATGGTATTACTACACTGTCCACAAAGAAGTGAAACTTGTCCACCATTTTCCCTCTCTTCACGACCATGGATCTGGATTTTGCGGATTTAAAGCTAGCCCAGTGGATGAGCTTTCCCAGGCCCTGAAGGATCCACTGGCATCCAGGCACTGATGTCGTGGTCACCGTCAGGTCATCCATAAGGGCTCAGATGGGGGGCTGTCGGATTCCAGACTTGGACAGGGTGCCTCTACACTCCGTCTCAGCTGCCTTCACCAACATACTCATGGCAAGGGCGAACAGGATAACAGATTGTGCAGCCAGTAATGATTCCTTTCTCAAGCCGATGCCAATTTGATGTTATGCTCCCTGAAGTCACTCTCAGCCTGAAGTTCCCATAGTAATACAGGATGAGGTCCTTGATCTTGTCAGGTATGTGGTGTCGGTCCAGTGTAGTTTCTACCAACTTGTGGGGGATTGACCCATATGCATTGGCTAGGTCCAGCCAAAGCACTGCCAAGTCTCCATTCCCCTCACGTGCTTCCCTGATCAGCTGAGTGACCACTCCAGTGTGTTCCAGGCAGCCAGGAACTCCAGGATTGCCACCTTTCTGTACTGTGGGTTGATGTGCTTGTTCTTTAGGAGGAAGTCTGTCATCCTTCTGGCGAGGATGCTGAAGAAGACCTTTCCCTCTACCCTGAGGAGTGAGATGGATCAGAACTGCTCCAGCCTGGTTCAGTTCTCCTCCTTAGGTATCCAGACACCCTCCGCCTGTCTCCACTGGTCTGCGATGGTCCCCCTCCGCCAAATCACTCACAACATCTTCCAGAGGATTCTGAGGAGGTTTGGGCAGCACTTATACACCTTATAGGGTACTCAACTTGGGCCTGGAGTAGAGCTGGCTCTGGCTGCTGTTACCACCTCCTGGACTTCCTTCCAAGTGGGTTCTGAGGTGTTAAACTCTGTTGTAGGGGCTGGCATGTCCAGGAGGGCTCTCAGTGGTCCAAGCTCTTGCTCTCGGTTTGGGTTGCTGAGGGTGTTGTACAGGAAGTTGTCCACTTCCTCCTGGGAGCACTCAAGACGCCCACTTCATTTCTGCCCTAATAACCGCTTTGTGAAGCCAAAAGGGTTAGCTAGAAAGGAACTTCACTTCCTGGCTCTTTCTCTCCTCCTTCTCCTATGTCATTCAGCTCCACGCAGGGTCATGAGTTTCTTCTGGCAGGTGTGCCAGAGCTCCACAAGGGGTCGCTTGTCCTCCTCAGCTGCAGCTTTGAATTGCTTTGCCAGCATATGCAGCTCTTTCCGTAGCTGGTGGATCTTCTCTGCCCTGCAGTTGTTGGTGTAAGTGGGCTTGCTGGACTTGAACTCCTCAACTCCAAACCTTTCCGCCCCAAAGTTTGTAATAATGGTGGTCAGGTACTTAGTCGGCCTTCTATGCCTCCCTTTGCCGTAGAGTTGATGATACTGGATGTATCCTCATCAAACTGTTGCCACAGCTTGTGCTTCTTTGCTTGAGGCCACTTGATCCGATGGTTCTGGGCTACTCTGCTAGGAGCTGGAGTGCTGCGCACCTGGAGGTTCTGGGCTCTGTGGGTTGTCTCCGGGCCGGGCTCCTCCTGCGTCTCACCAGGCATTGGTCCTGTGCGTTGTGCTGCATTCTGCACCAAGCATTTCTTCCAGCCCTGGTGGATTTTTAGACCTCGATCGTTCTTGCAGATTTTACCGCAGATGCATAAGCTTGTCATTGTCGAGATTCCATTCTCCAAGGTCATCATCGTTAGGTCCATCCTGTTGGGATGCTCATTCTCCCCCCCCTCTTGGGCTCCCCTGGGGGTGTTTTTCTGTGGGTTGATCTGTAGCTTGCTTGGGTTCTCCCTCAAGGGAGATGCAGGTCGGGCTGCTAACCCTTCCTACCCTGGACGCTGTCTTTCTGAGCTGTCACTGTCTTTCCAGTTGTCACCAGTCTTTCTTGGTTGTCACCCAGTCTCTTCCTGGGAGTCACTGGTCAAGCCAGTTAAAAGTGTATAGATACATCATGCGATGCGCTGGGACACATCTTCACTGATGTTCCTGAGGTCACTGGGTGTTTCGGGTCTTTCAACATCAGACACCCTCACTCAGGCGACCCAGCTGGGGCTGATCAGACCCCGACTTGTGTCCCAGCAGCGTTAGCCCACGTTTCGGACCTTTTAATCCAAATCCACCTAGAGGCTCTCTCTGCAGCCTCTATGGTGGACCTGTGATGCCAAGGAGGGTATAGGTCTTGCATAGGGAGTGGGCTGCAAAGCCTTGACATCCCACCTCTATTGGCTCACAGCGGGCTTTCCAGCTTCTCCTCTGGCATTCCTCTACCAGCTCGTGGTATTTGAGCTGCTTGCGCTTATTGGCCTCTTCCATGCGGTCCTCCCAAGGGACTGTTAATTCCAATAGGAGGACTTGCTTCGAAGAGGCAGATGTCAACACCACGTCTGGTTTCGAGGAGGTTGTTGTCACATACTCTGGGAACTTGAGCTGCCTGCCTGCCATGGAAGAGGTCAACCCGCAGTTCCTAGTCTGATGCTGATGAGAGCAGGCTGGTTGCTAGTGTTGGCTGTGACTGTGCTCGTGGCTTCTCTCTGGCTTTCACGAACAGTACTGACCTCTAGCCACGGAGATAACTTCAGACTGTGGAAGTATGACTATATTTTCTACGTTTAACCCGAATGTGAGTATTAGATTGAGGGTGTGATTATTGGATTATGGATTGGTCCTATGACATTCTGATTAACCCCTACTGAATCTAAAATGGACACAAATGCTGTTTTCAAAGGGTCTTCTGGGTTATCGAAGTGAATATTAAAATCTCCGACAACTAAAGCTTTGTCTAAGGAAATAACCAGGTCTGAGATAAAATCTGCAAATTCAGAAAGAAACTCAGAATATGGCCCCGGGGGCCTGCAAATAATAAGTAACGGAATTAACTGGGTAGACTTATTTTTTCAGGCTACATACATTATATTAGTATGAAGAACTTCAAATGTATTAAATTTATAACCAGGTTTGTGTGTTACACCTAGATAATCATTATAAATAACCGCGACGCCTCCTCCTCTGCCAGTCAACTGTATCCAGGAGGACTAGCTTCATTTAATGCCATCTATTCATTTGGCTTAATCCATGATTCAGTTAAACAAAGTACATTAAACTCCTGATCAGTAATAAGTTCATTAACCATTAGTGCTTTAGATATAAGAGATCTAATATTTAATAGCCCCACCTTTAGATCAAAGGTGCTGGCAGCAGCTGTACAGTCAGTATTATCTAATTTTATATTGATTAGGTTACTAGAACAAACTGAATATTTCTACTTTTTTGTTGAGCTCAAGGAACAGACACAGTCTCGATGTAGTGGACCCTGAGTGACGAGTCTGTGCAGCTAGCAGACAGTCAGTTTAGCCTGTTCATCTGCTCCCTGGCCTTGGCTCTGGATTGTCAGAAATTAACTAGGCCTGTTCTGAGACGATGACCTATGCTGCAAGAAATGACAGCAGCACCTTCCCGAGTGGGATGGATACTGTTCCACCCTAACAGGCCAGCAGTGCCCTCAAAATTAGCCCAATTATCTATAAAGCCCACACTGTTTTCAGAGCACCACCTGGACAACCAGCAGTTCAGCAACCATAACCTGCCGTAAGCTACATCGCCACGCCGCATTGGGATGGGGCCAGAGCATACTACAGCATCGGACATCACCTTCGCTAATTTAAACACCCCTACAAAGTTACTCTTAGTAACCTAAGACTGACGAAGGCGTATATCATTAGCTCCTGCATGGATAACTGTCTTTGAGAACCTGTGCTTGCCTAGGACCCTAAGATTACCTGCTACATCCGGTGCCCTGGCTCCCGGTATACACCTGACTAACGCTGCTGGTGCCTCTAAAGGCTGAGCTAATTTCACGTGCCATATGATAGAGTCCCCTATAACCAGAGCTCTTTCAGGTTTCTTAGCGGGTGCATCACTAAGGAGAGCAAACCTGTTCGACACGTGAAGCGGAGAGGAGTGGTGCTCCCGTGGGCGAGCCTCAGCGGTAGCTTTGGCTCTATGCTTATGCTGCCGAGTCGTCACCCATTCACCCTGCTTGTAAGGGCTCTAATGCCGGAGTTGGGGGATTACTAACTCCACCTAGGGCATCCAGACTTTCCTCTACAGAAACTACACTGTTCTCATTCTCACTGGCCTTCTCTAAAGCCTGCATATGTGCTTCTAAAACTGCAAATCTTCTCCATCAGAGAGCTAACTAATCTGCACTTATCACAAATAAAGCTATCACTAGCGACGGAGGAAGAATGACTAAACATCCTGCACTCAGCACACTGAACAGGCTGAAGGTGTGCCATGATGAAAAGATTCAGGTACCTTAATCGAAGATCTGTTGATATTAAAGCAGATCCGATGAGGATGGCTTCCGCTTGTGGTCTTTACGCAGAAGGAGAAAAAAGAAAGCTTCCGGTCTTGGCGTTCTTCCAAAAAAATGGGAAAAAAATTGAAAAAGGAAAGCGAAAGTACAATAAAAAATTAAGAGGATACTGGAAAATTATTTGTAGAAAAAATAAAAAAAGATTTGTGATTAACGCCAAGACTCGCAGCAAAAAGACTCGTCGCAAACAACTCGGAAACCAGGAAGTGCGTAGCACAGAATGCGCATGCGGCAACTCAACCAACCCCTCAGGTTGGTTGAGTTGGTGCATTCTATTATTGTTTGACTCACCGTGGTACGACGAGTCAAACAATAATAGAAGGGAATAGAACACTTTTTATTACATGGAAAAAGTGGCCCGTATTTATAATAATCAATCATATGTAATAATAATAATAATAATAATAATAATAAGCAAGTGCTAAATCTTACCAGTTGAGGCATTGTTTACAGTTTATGGCTATGTGCAGATAGGTTGGCCCGTCTTCCGTTTATACACCACCATTTTCTTTTATTATAATTGAATGATTAGCTTTATTCATCTTAATTGTGTTGGCTCACTATTTTTTCATAGTCTAATAAAATTAAAATGACTGATTTTCACAAAATCTGAATACCTATGCATGATCCAGATTTTTGTTTTTCATCTTAATTTTTGTTTGTTTTATAATAATTTTTTTGCACCTTTAAAGTTGTCGGCATGTTGTGTCAATTAAATGCTGCTAAGCCCCCCAAAATCCATTTTAATTCCAGCTTGTAATGTGACAAAACAGGACAAACACCAAGGGGGATGAATACTTGTCCACTTTATTAGGAACACCTGTACATTCTTACAATTATCTAATCAGCCAATTATGTAGCAGCAGCACAACGCAAAAAATCATGCCGATCCAAATCAACGTGCGCTTCAGGTAAAGCACACATCGAAAAATTTGCCTTCGCCATTGGCAAATAATTGCTTGCTCATCACTATCAAATCATGATTTTTTTGAAAACCGAGTTCAATAATTGTTTCTCATTCAAATTATCTTTTTTCCAAAATATTGATTATAAAGTTCGCACGACGAGTCAAACAATAAATAAATCAGAAACTAATTGTCATTTTAAGGAAGTGAGCCATGTTGACAAAAGTGTGAAGTAACTGCGCATGACCAAACTATTATTTGTAAGCAGATATTTACAGTTTGCTCAGCCCAATCAAAACGGTATAAAAAATAAATTTTCATGATAAAAATATTTAACTGCACATGCGTTACTGCAGTGTCCAGCTTTGTGCCTCCATAGGAACTCAGTTACTCTTTGGGGCCACATCTAACTTCTGATATGATCTCAAACCTGATTGGTTGAAATTAATTTATGGGAATGCACACTATCCCAGGTCTCCCCTGTCGCAACTCTCCCCGCTCTCCCCTACAATAGAGCGTAGATAAGTTTAAAGGGTGTAACTGAAATTAACCAAAACAATGTAAGCCTGTTAAACAAATACTGCGCAAATTAGCAGGTGTTCCTAATAAAGCGGATGGTGAGTTGATGAATTGTCGACGTGTTTCACAAACTGGCCATTCGTCCACATTGGGCGCATGTTGATGACGCAACGCATCCAAACGTAAGCTCGAGTTGATCCAAAATAACACTCCTGAGTGTTTACACCTCAGCCAGGGGCTGATTGAGGATTCACTCACCGCGCATGCGTCCTGGTGAAGGTGATGAATTCGTCTGTCCTGCTCAGAAAGACTGTCTTTCTCCGGTAGCTGAGACTCAGGACTTCCAGCACTCCTCTCTTTCACACTGGACTCACTTTTTCCTCGTGCTTCATTCGTGTTCTGTGAGATCAGTGTGATTTCATCCTTAAAAGCCGAGTGATTTGTACAAACACGAGCTGACATCATTATTATTATTAGAACCGGATATCCGCCGAGCTTTAGAGCTCGCGCTGCTCCTCTACAAAGTCCATTTTGAAGAAACATTCCATCCAAGAACTTATAGTTCTGTAGACACCACATACCGGAAGTGCATGTGAACCAAGAGGAAACGAGATGGCTGTAAGAAGTGCATGGGGTTTTAGTGCACTCAAAAGTGCGAAATCTATTCCATCCGCAGTTCCAGACTGTTTTGTGCTGAGTAATGTTGGTTTGGCTGCTCGGGCATTTCCCTCCTGTTTCACTGCTTGTAGCATCATTTCATGGTTCCGCATATCATCTAACAACAGGACGTCTTCACTTCCCTGACTCAGTGCTTTTCATGTCACTAATTCTGACTTCATGTGCTCTTATAATAACCTCCACTCCTGCGAAGTCTTTCCGCTAGATTTTGGAGCGTGGCTGTAGGGATTTGTGTACATTCAGCTGTTAGAGTATTTGAGAGATTAGACTCTGATGTCAGGTTGGCATTCCAGTTCATCCCAAAAGTATTCAGTTAGGTTGAGGTCAGGGCTCTGGACAGGACACTGAAATTCTTCTACGTCATCTTTTGCATCTTCACGGAGCTCGCTTTGGACACATTGTCATGCTGGAACAGGGTAGGGCCTCTTAGTTCAGTACAGCATAACGGTTATGTGCTTTTAACTTTGTGGCCAGATTAGGGAAGGCTTAGGGCAAATGGTGGTGGGGTAGTGGTTAGCACTGTCGCCTCGCAGCAAGAAGGTTCTGGGTTCGAGCCCAGTGGCTGATGGGGAGAAAGGCTTCTGTGTGGAGTTTGCATGTTCTCCCTGTGTCTGTGTAGGTTTCCTCCAGGTGCTCCGTTTTCCCCTACAGTCCAAAGACATGCGGTGAGGTTAACATAGGGCAACCATGTTGCCTGAAGATTAGGCTGAAGTGCCCTTGAGCAAGGCACCTAACCCCCAACTGCTTCCTGGGTGCTGTAGCATAGCTGCCCACTGCTCTGGGTATGTGTGCGTGTGCCCATTGCTCACTTGTGTGTTCATTACTTCAGATGGGTTAAATGGAGAGGAAACATTTCACTGTGCTTGAGTGCGCGAGTGATAAATAAAGGCTTCATGTTTTTTCTAAATTGGGGGGGGGGGGGGGGTTAGGCCCTGTGGGGTATTAAACCCCACTATATTGAAAATGTATGGAATTTATCACCAGCATTATTGGAGATTACTCAGGAGCCAATTGGAATGTGTGATAACTGTACCCTGTAAAATTAAATAGAAATTGAAGGTTGGGGCCTTACATGTATGCCTTATTGCCCCACACCTGTAGGGAATAGGCTTTACTGTTTGTTTAAAAAAAGGGGGGGGGGGGGGTTGTTAGAAAGCTATTACACTTCCAATTGCATTGGATTTGATTCCAGTTAATTTGTAGTTATGTTTGTTTGTTCTATTACACTGTTAGTCAAGTTACATTCTTTATACCATATAATTCTTTTTATGTGGCAGGCCTAATGCCCTCCTTTGCCCTACATGTGGGTGTGATGCTTAGTTGTCCACATCTCATTATCTTTAGCAGCTTTATCCTGTTCTACAGAGTTGCAGGCAAGCTGGAGCCTATCCCAGCTGACTACGGGCGAAAAGCGGGGTACAAGTCGCCAGGTCATCACAGGGCTGACACATTTACAGACAACCATTCACATTCACACCTGCGGCCAATTTAGAATCACCAGTTAACCTAACCTGCATGTCTTTGGACTGTGGGGGAAACCGGAGCACCTGGAGGAAACCCAAGCGGACACGGGGAGAATATGCAAACTCCGCACAGAAAGGCCCTCGCCGGCCACGGGGCTCAAACCCAGACCTTCTTGTTGTGAGGCGACAGCGCTAACCACTACACCACCATGCCGCCTGGTGTCCACATCATTTTGGTCATAGTGTATTCATACTTTGGGTTGTTAAAGTTGTATCCTGACAGAAAAGGCAACAGGCTGAAAATCTTAAGACTTGGCTTCAATCTTCACAAGAGCCCCTGGACCATGAGCTTCAAAACAGCCCCAAATCATCACTGATCCATCAAGGTTACACATGGGATCATGTGCTTTTCTTGTACGCAGTTCCTTATTTTTTTTCCTCTTCCCTGACCACAACCATGTCTCACGCCTCTTGTGATGGTGATTTGAGTTGTCGTATATCTCTAAAAGCCTTGTAATAAAATGAGCAATACTCTGTCTGAGACTGTGCTGCTTCTTTCATCGTGGTTGGCCTTAATTTTTGCATTGTACCACATGTCTCCTACCTTTATTCATTTAGTCAGATGATCAAAACCAAAACCACTGGGTGGGCCGTGTGTAAAGAGGCACCATTTCCTTCAGAGAACCGCAAGAACTTCCTGATAATTTGCATGAACTTCTGCATGATCTTCATACAGGCGATTCTTCATTTTGAAAGTGTAGGTGTTTTCTGGTGAGGATCCTGCCTCAGCATGTCACCTGGTTTGTCTGGACAGCACAGCACTTTGCAGAGGAAGACTTAGAAATGAAAAACAAGGGTATTTCTTTCTTTCTTTGTTTCTTCTGGTATATAATGTCTTTCTAAACAGGAGTGCCTTTCATTATTAGACATGATGATTAGTGAGTGAAGGAATCATTTTGATGGATTTTATTACCTCCATCAACTGTGTTGATGGAGGTTATTTTTTTTTGCCTCTGTTTGTTTGTTTGGTTGGTTGGTTGGTTGTCTGTTCCCAATTTAACTCAAAGTAGTGAACAGATTTTGATGAAATTTGGAGGAAAGGTGGGCCATGGACCAAAGAACAATTGATTAGATTTTGATGCAAATTCAGATCTTGGCTTGGCAAAGGTATGCACTCGACCAAGTGATTTTCTAGTTACTATTTTTTATTTTTTAATTGATTAAAGAAACCTTTTAAATATGTGTTCCTTTTTTCTGTCTTTTCTTTCATTTTTATACATTAAAAATTCTTTTTTTCTTTCGGTGTGTGAAGGAATCATTTTATATATTTTATTACTTTTTATTTTAAAAAAAATCCCCTGTAAGGGAATCATTTTATGAATTTTATGACTATTTTATTTTTATTTCTTTTTTTGAAATTTTATTTATTTATTGGTTACTACTTTTTTCCTATGAGTAAAGGAATAATTTTAGGTATTTTATTAGTATTTTTATTTTAATTTATTTCTCGTTATCTATCTATTCATTTATTTATTGCTGTGGGTGAAGGAATTTTATGTATTTAATTTCAATTTTATTTTAATTTCTTTTATTTATTTATCTAATTTATTTATTTTCCCCCTGTGAGTGAAGGAATCATTTTGTGTATTTTATTACTATTTATTTTGTTTTTTGTTTCTTAGGTATTTATTTGTTTGTTCCCTCTCTGTGTCAAGGAATCATTTTATGTATTTTATTGCTATTATTCATTCATTCATTCATTCATTCATTCCCCCCTTTGAGTGAAGGAATGATTTGTATTTTATTTTATTAATTTATTTCTCTCTCACTCTGTGTGTAAGGAATCATTTAATGTATTCTTGTTACTATTTTTTGTATTTTTTTTTTTTTTAATTCGGTTTGTGAAGGAATCATTTGTTTGTTTCATGACACCCCCCGTGACTGAATCTCTGTTTGTGTGCCCCGCCCTCCCGTGAAGGAATCCTGTCACTCCGAGCCCTGAGGTCTCCGTCAAACATGGCGTGACGTCACTGAGCGTCAGCTGCGCTTCCTGGTGCTGAGCGGAGGAGAAGTGAAACAGTACGAACTGAATTTGTCAGGAAGGAGACCGAGAGACGGGACAGAGACGCGCTCTGAAATGTGTCCCAGGTAGCCGGAGACACAGCCGTGTCCCTGCAGATCGGACAGTACTCAGAGCGGCGAGGCGCGCGCGATGCTGTAGCCATGGACAGCAGAATCCGGTGAGACAGCTGTTTACTTCCGAATGACACTCTCTGGGTTTGTTTTTGTTGTTTTGAAGGTAACAGCTCAGAAAACCTTCCTGACCACAGCGGGGACTTTCAGTAAACCCAGTTCATTAACACGGGACTCGACAAAACCGTTGCGTTATAATGAATTAACACCAGTTAGCTGTGTGGGTGCCTGAGTAGCTAGTTGAGTTAGCACGCAGCTTAGCTTCAGAACTCTTAGCTTCAGTTCCTCTTCAGGGTCCGGGGTGGGAGTGGAGCTCCTCCACCTCACACTCTGAGGGTCCGGGGTGGGAGTGGAGCTCCTCCACCTCACACTCTCAGGCTTGTACAAGGCTGTTGTCCTCACCTGTGTGGTCACAGGGTGTGGAATTCATCCACTGAGCCACCAATGAAGAGGCAAGTTTGCACTCAAGAAGCAACAAGTTAATAATAATAATAATAATAATGCATGATCTTCTCCTGTGACGATATGATGTGTAGAATATGTATTGCTTATTGAAACAGGAATTGCATTCTGTGAATCAGGTGGTGGTTGGTTGTCAGTCTTCCGCTATCTGTCCATTGGGATCGTTTTAATTTTGAACACTATATGTGCACCCCAGATCTATATCCACTGGTTGATCAGCCCATTCCAAAGCCAGTTCCTTCTTTTGCTCTTATAATAACCTCCACTCTTCTGGGAAGACACTAGATTTTGGAGCGTGGCTGTGGGGATTTGCGCTCAGGAGAGAAGCCTTGGGATGCACTTGCTGTTAGTTTTCAGGGACACTTGAGATCTTCCACTCCAACCTTGATGCACTGTGGTGTTTACGGAGTTTGCTTTGTGTACGGGTGCATTGTTATGCTGGAAAAGGTTTTGGCCTCTTAATTCCAGTGAAGGGAAAACCGTAACTTTACAGAATACAACACTGTTCTTTGTGGCAGCCGTTCAGGAAAAGCCCATGTTCTGTATGAAAATGATGGTCAGGTGTCTGTATACTTTTGGGCATGTATACGGACACCTGTGTACTGTATGTGGTGGATCTAAAATAAAGAGAGGCATAAAATTAGGTACTAGTTTTGTACTGAGCATTTTTCATCTGGACGAATGAATGAGTATAGTTTAAAAATATATTTGATACTTCGATTGAATTTAAGGGCCTATAATTATTGATTTGACACAAGCACCTTTGCAGATAAAGGATACACAATTTAAGCAAAGTGCAGAACATACACCATCCGTTGATGATATCACCTCAGCGACAGGGAGAAGTACTTTTATTTCTGACAGTTTATTCTTGGAACTGATGTCATACTGGGTAGTACGTTGGTACAAGTGTTGCTTTGCTTTGAGTTTTAAAACACTGTGTGTAGTCATTATGATTTGATTTTTTAAATTACACCCACTCAGCTTGTTAAAGATTATAGCTTCTCCTTTCTCCTGCTCAGTCCTCTAACTGTCCCGTATCCAGTGTCCAATTCAGACCATAGCACCATCCATAGTTGGATGGATATTTTTGGTTAGTGGATTTTTCTCAACCCAGCTGTGAGCGTGTGCTTCGCCCACCAAGTGTGCTACTATGTGTGTCACTGCTGTACTGAGGACAGTCTCCGTGGCAGAGTAACTCGTCTGGCCACAAGCTTCAGGATCGTGAGCGCTGCAGTCTGGTTTCCAAATGGGAAAAGCTCGTGACACAATGAGTTGGATTTGAAAAAGTTCACATCGTCTGTTCTTTCAAAGTTATTCAGGAGTTTTATTGGAAACGGTGTTGAGTAAACTACAAGAAAAGCTCTGTGGTTAGTCATCAGCAACTTCTGACAGGACAGTTTGTGGCCATGTTAAAGCTAGATCCTGTATTTGGTACTTCCGTTCTGTTGATGGATGGGGTAGAGAGTGGCCAAAAGTTTGTGGACACCTGAACTTGAGTGTCCTGCACAGAACCCTGACCTCAACCTCATTGGACTGTACCCGAGACCTCCTTACCCAACATCAGAGCCCAATCTCAGTAATGCTCTTGTAGCTGAACGAACATCCATCCCCACAGCCATGCCCCAAAATCTAGTGGCAAGACTTCGCAGAAGACTGGAGGATATTATAACAGCAAGTCAGTTACATTAGCGTCCATGGTTTTGGAACGGAACGTTCAATACGAAGGTGTCCACATACTTTTGGCAGTATTGTGCATGTCTATGAAGATTGATTTAACCTAATAAACTTTATACTGAGTGTGTATGTATGATTTGATTTGTCTTAGCGAGAATCCAGAAAGGACGTTTGATTTGGTGCTGCAGGTGGCATGTCCGTCGTCTGAAGGTGAAGGTGAGTAATGAGTTCATGCACACACACTAACAAAAATACCAATATGTTAGCTAGCTAGTAGTTACTTACACTGTCTTGTGCTTTTTACTCGAATTGTGCTGCATTTGTTATTCTACTGGCTGGATCTGTTCTTGTGTAAAGGCTCAGTCCCGCAATACCGATAACTATAAATTGGTTCCCTGTAATTTATGTGGTTGGTGCTCACACCAGACTGATAACGATCCCTATAGCCCAGGGTTTATCCGTATCACTGAGGTTGCTTCTGGAGCCATTTTTCTAGGCGTGGACCTGATCTGATAAAATCAGGTAATTGTTTACATGTGGTGATGTCTGAGCACGTGCTATTTTTTTGCCCAGGGATCTTTGTACATCCTCGTTGCATCAAGAAGTCACAGAATACGGATTCACGGAAAATAATACAAAGCACGGATCTTTTATTCATGGATATGTGATTTTCCGTGAAATATCAATCGTAAATTAATAAAGTAAACATATAAATGCAGGTAAGATATTTGAATTATGTACTTCGTCAGCCCAAACATTTAATTGTTTTAGACGACTTAATCTTTTATCCGTGATGCATCATCTGTATGAAATCTGTAATGTACTGAAATGCCCGTGACCAATCCGTAAATTATTAGCACTTGTGATGCAGCCGTATTAAAATCTGTAACCACTCTGTATTTTGTATATATTTTTTTAAAATTTTTATTTTATTTTTTAAAATTATATTTCCGTAGTCCGTGACCTATCCGTATTATACAGGGATGAGATTTTTCCGCTTTTTGGCGGAATTCTGCTTTTTTGGAATAAAAAATGCTATTTTTTATATTACTGCAAATCCATTGAGATATTTTTTTTTATTATTTATTGGGGGGGGGTTTCGTTTATCCTGGTGACTGAGACTGATCTTATCAGTCGATAGATGTAGACCAGTGTTTACATTTCTATTCGAATGCCTCTATTTTGATTCCCACATAATCTCGTTTAACGACAGCTTGTATGTGAAGTAAAACTTATCTGCTTTATGATTGGTCAAAACATTGACATTAAGGATACAACAGCCAACCAACATTCATCATAGTGAAAACTTTCCAGCTTTTTCACTGTGACTTCCAAATTTGCTTGTGTTGTACATTTAGATAGTTATTGTGTTCATAATATGTTTAAACATCAAAATGCTGAATACGATTGAAAAGCGAGATGAATCTAAGGTGCGTGAAATAGATGCGAGTGTGAAGAACAAGTTCAGATGGGACTGGTTGGATAATAAGGTTACGCTAGCCCTGGTAGATAGCAAGCATGGATCGGTGTCGGTAACCATTGGTGAATTCGTGAAAAAACTCGATGTTCCCAGTAAAGCTCTTTGTATGGTGTGTGACGATGTAGTATTTTATGGATCAAGAGGATTAAAGGCTCTACAGAGTCATGCCGGATCAGTGAAACACCGTAAGAAAACATTTTTGCTAAAGAGCAATTACTCCATATCAAGTGCTTTTAAACATACTTCAAGTCCAACTACACCCGTGGAGCCGGGCACAAGCAACCCACTGGCGACTGGTACTGCTGCGATCACCACCACAGGCTCAGTTTCAACGACTTCGTCTATGAAGTCCGTCGTGCCATCAACTGCGGCCCCCCGCCCCCCGCTACTTTTCAGATTTTTTTTCTCAACATGCACTCTCATCCCTGATTATATCAACCACTGGAGTGTGTACATGGGCTGTTTTGGAGTCCAAGCTGTACAGTATGACCTGGAATAATGTGCTACTACTTGGGGGGGAAAAAAAACTTCCATGACTATTCTTAAGTTGCATGCATTTATTTCCCTGAGTGTCAGGACCAAGCGATATTATAGTGGGGATTATAGTTGTGGTGTGACTGCTCCAGACTGGAACTAAATTCAGTTATAGTTATCAGCCTTACGCTGATTCCTTTGACAGACATTTTTATCCAAAGTCAGGGAGACTTGCCCTGTGTCTAAAATCGCTCGCTCGTTCACTACTCCCTATATAGGGAATTACTATATAGAGGACTATATAGTGAGCTCATTGGTAAAATGAAAACACTTTCGGACACTCGTCCGTCGCACTGGTATTCACGTCATTACTGTCGCACAATTAAAACGTGCCGGATCAGTCGGCTGGTGGGTTTTCGAAATAATAAATCCATATTATACTGAGCGCATTTCCCACATTTAATCAATGCAAAGTGCCTGTGTCTTTTTTTTTTTTTTTTTTAAATCAAGGCAGAATACTTTCTTTTTTGCCGCTGCCTTTTATTAAATCAAATCAAATTTGAGACTTTTAATTTGATTTCTTTCAGCCCGACTGCAATGCATGATGGGATATACCGTATTGCTTGGTTAGTGACCATCGGTTGTACACTACTTTTCTTGATGCATTGTGGGATACTTTGAGTGCACTATATAGGGTGTAAATAATCCTCACTAAGGTTTCGGACAGCACTACAAAATGGCGTCCCATATATTGCCCTATATAGTGAGTAGGGAGTGATTTTGGACACGGGGAATGTAACTCAAATGTGTACCTGAGCTGTAGATGTTCCAACAGTGGCTTTGTGACCAGGTTGGAATTTAAACTTGAAACCTTCCGGTCACTAGTGCAGAACTGCTACTGAACTACTGCTACCCACATCATGCTGTTTACACTTGATGTCATTCTGTAGTTGTACCACAAACCTGAAGGAGTAAAATTTTTATCCCACTCGACTGTACAGTGTTATCTAATCATCACATCCAGTGCACCGAATAGGTTTGACTTAATGCCTTATCTAATGCTTCACTCATGGGAAGTTGGAACTCATTGTTTATTCGACCACCATATTTTGATGTTGATTGATCGAAAGCAAATACTCATAGATCCAGGAGGAAGCTACTTTATTTACTGTTGATGTTTATTAGAAGAATGCTTATTTTGCCATCTCTTTCTTGCTGAACTCGAGGTTGAAGGCACCGTCCCGATTTCCCAAGTAGGAATTACGAGTTTCGGAGGGGTTTTTCCTAGTTGGAGTTTGTAAATTGAGTTACAGCCTTCAGTTGAAATTGTGGTTTTTAAACAATTCCCACATAGCCACTTCTCTAAGTGATGACTAATATACTTGTCCCTTATTGGCCAAGGTTAGGAGGTGTAAGATTTGGTTTTAAAGAAGTTTGTTTGCATCTTCATTCTTTAGATATAGGGGATAAAATGATCTAATGATCTCGCGATACCTTACGAGTAGATAATTATCTACTGTAGATAACATGTTGCTTGATAGGTGGCCCAAATAAATCTGAAACTTCTTAATTAAACAGTTTAATACAGTGCTTCATGATGTCATATCACAACGTCCACGTGCGTTTTTGCTCTGAAAGGACATTTTGGAACTGTGTGCCAGTGTGCTTTTCAATAAACTTTCTTTTAGCACTTCCATCCGTCTATTCGTTAATATTAACAATAATAGTAATGCTAATAGTGCTGATTGATCATTAATATTCATCCGGAATATTAACGTTAGATTAGATCTAGTCTAGCACGTTAACGTTAACATTAGTAACTAGATTTTCTGTAGCTCTGTATCTCGAGTCTTGATCTATCAGTCTGATATTGATTGAATTTGTTTGGTCCTCAACTTCTAGATCTACTTACGTTCTAATGAAGAGATGCGAGGTCCTGTGAGCCCCTTGCTTGCTTTTACCAATTCTTCCCTTTTTTTTTTGCTTCCCTGACTCGTTATTGTAATAAGACAAAATGGTTGACAGAGCACGTCTCTGACCCCGCCCGAATAGTGTGCTGCGATTGGTCAACATGTGTTGCTTTCACTGCAAGTCGGCAACACTCATTAGGGCACACTTTCTTTCTGTGACGGAACGGATGTACCGGGTGCTTGGAAGGTTTTGGAAAATTATGAGTACGGCGCATATAAATTTGGGCATGGCGCCATGGTAAAATAAACCTAGCTGGAACACTGATAGAACACTCTAATTATCTGACCATCCTGGGTGCTTACCGGTTTCAGACGTGAGCCTTCTTTTTGAAGAGACTGACACGTGGGGTGGAGTTAAGAGGTGTTGGGGGCGTGTCCTATAAAAAGAGGCCCTTGTAAACACAAACAAGCAGATTGTCATGAACCATACTTAATAATAATTTCAATTTATATAGCGCCTTTCTCAAAACCCAAGGTCGCTTTACAATTATAGGGGGGAAAAAAACTTTTCCAAATGAGTAAAATACACATTCTCCAGACAGTACTGTTTTCATTGAAGAAGAAAAAAAAAGAGGTGGAATATGACCTTGTTTTTCAGACTGGACTCGGACAATAATTGCGTTCTTTCACTTTTTATATATCGATACCTAACAATATAAGGAGTAGTCATGAAAGTGTTCCGGATTTTCCCGGAATTCCGGATTTGTAGAGTTTCCTCCGGATTTTTTCCGCTAATGACCCGGAAATCCGGATATTTGACAAAACTCTTGAAAATCTCCAGTTTTCCGAATGGAGAAATATATTTTTCGGATTTTTCGAGTTCCTAGACACGGCGTAATACTTCGCATCGTCCTTGCATGGGCGCAGTCCTTAAACAGCCCAAACATAGTTCATTGATTAAAGACAGGTGTTCTTTGTTAACGGCACGCGTGCCGGAGCTCGTTAGGCGCGCGCCTTCAGGTGCACGTGCTAAGGCGTGCGGGACTGACACCGTTTTGTGCAAGCACAACACAATCGCACTAGAAAGCATGTTCAAGCTGCCAGTGTAGCTGCAGTCTTTTTTTAGTTGCGAATTACAAGTATTTTCTCGTGTTAATAATTCACCATGCCAAAACAAGCAAAACTTTCCTCCTCCTTTCGACGTGAAGAGAGGTAAGCAATTTATTTTTATATATATATATATATATATATATATATTCCCCCCCCCCCCAATCAAAGTTGCATTTTGTGGTTTCGAAGCTAAGTTTTAGTGCTGTTTCACAACATCTTTCCTAAACAAGATGGACTCTCTCCTCATACCACAGCATGGTTGAATGTTTGAATCTGATTGTTCAGAAGGTGTGCATTTTGACTTTGTTACAGTAGTTCTGGCTCTAAAATGAACAATAGGTTAATGTGAATGCGCTCTATAGGAGCTGCTAATTCACAGGGACCGGTGTTGCAGACGCTCCATGTAATATAAGATAATAATAATAATAATAATAATAATTAGAGACCAGTGCAGGTCTGAACTCGGCCTTTGTCTGACTGAGAGATAGAAGCTACTGGACATAAATAGAAAAAATAAGCTGCTCAGAAAGACGCCGACAGCAGGACTTGAACCAATGTTGGAAAATCTGTTGCTTTCCTAGACAGCCCTCTAGACAACGCTTTCTCAACCACTGGGCCATCTAGTGGGCCGCAAATTTTTTTTTTTCCCCCCCAAGTTGAAGCTAATTTTTACTCAGTAGGGTACAATTGCTGGGTTGCATCTGACGTCGCATTTGCCTCATTAAGCCACGGTCACACTACAGCTCACGATGCTTTACGATGGGTTATCGATGAAGATGAGGCATTTTAATGGCGATGTACACGTGAGCTAAAAGTTGTGGTCACACAGCAGGTGAATAGAGGGCTTTCGCGTGACGTCACCGCACCGCGAGATTTTGTTAGGGCGCCATATTGGAAGACCAAGTACACGTCTATGCAAGTACATACATAAAACAAACTACACCTGAAATGTAGCAGCAAATTTTCTTTTATTAACATGTTAACAGTGTTTTCTTTACTACATTAACAGTTGTTCCATTCTATGAAAGACCTGTTCAGAATTTGTTCATTTATATTTCATATAATAATCAGTGCAGATTAAATGAAATTCTCCACTATCATGTTAAAAAAATTATAGCACTTGACCACTACTGCAATCTGTATTCATGCTGTTATGGATTTTTTTTATTTCATAATTTATTTTTAATTTACTACTTCTCTTTTTATTGGTATATATTTGAATTATTTGGACATGGGGAAAAACTATATTTAAAATCCAAAGAGGGATGGAGGGAGGAAAATTAAAACAAAAGAAAGAAATGAAATACATAACATAAATGTGATAAAATTAAGGATGTTTTTATTCAGTAAACATTAAAAAAAATGTTCTACAACACTCTAGCCTAGTGACTTACCAGTAACAAAATGGTCTGAACATATTCTGTACTGTTGTAGACGAGAAGTATTCAGATCCGCTCTGCATAAAGCAGCTAAATACTCTCGCTGTCTCCTGGCAGAAAGCTCCTTGGTTTGCTTGTGTCTCAATCACAGCTGGTATTCTGTAGAAAGACTTCTTTTCACCTTTCCCATCAGCTTTGTTAGAACACCCTAACACAGCACAAAAGTTTACCATTGCAGGTTTTTGATGATCCAAGTGCCTCGTGGGTTCAAATACCGCACGCTGCTGTTATTTCCCCCAATCACGAGTTTGTTGGTCTTCCAATATGGCGCAGGGTTTGTTTACTTCCGGTTTCGGGTGACGTCAGTGAAAGGGGTCTATACTTGAGTGTTGCGCCTTTGCGCACTTGAGTCTGGCGCAGCTCGAGTGGTCACACGTGCTCACAGAGCGTGTTGTGCATGCGCTTGGGACCCGGCTGTTATAGGAAACACCTGATACTGATTTGAGCGCAAAATCAGCACACACGGATATGGAAGATGTGAGGCTATGTGAAGTATCATTATCACTGTCATGTTTGTTTCTACCCATGTTTATAACTCTGTTTAAATACTCTGCTTTCTGTTTTGCTTTTGTTTAAAAAAAAAAAGAAAACAAACAAAACCACCACTTGGAAGACAGCCCTGGACAAGTAAAGCCTGAGGACTACAGTTAACTTGCTAACTTTAGGACTGCAGTTGTCATGAACAGTTTTGCACTCAAATCTCCATTAGTGAACAGTTCATAACTTTAACAAAACAGACTTCATGTTTAAACTATAATGAATTTCCTGGTTTCACAGTTATACGGTACTTTGTGTCTCTATAGGACACCGTTACAGAAGTGAGTTATTTATAGTCATGCTATCTGTTATCACCCAGATGAGGATGGGTTCCCTTTTGAGTCTGGTTCCTCTTGAGGTTTCTTCCTCACGTCGTCTGAGGAGGTTTTTCCTTGCCACTGTCGCCACAGGCGATAAAATTAGGGATAAAATTAGCTCATATTTAAAGTCTTTAATTCTCTGTAAAGCCACTTTGCAGCAACGTCTATTGTTAAAAGCGCTAAACTTGACTTAAATATCACGCCTGCTAATAAACACTCTTCCTGCACTTAGATTTGTCTATCTTGTAGTGTCCTGATCCCCAGATCTTTAACCCAGCCACATATAAAAAGTTATACTCCTCCATGCTCTTCCAGGTTTTCATCTGTGTGTCCGTGTAGAATGTCTGCAGCACCAGGTAGTTTGAGATGTTGGGGAACTCAACGGATGGATAATTTCCAACTTGTAGGAAAAATCCTTCTTTGCTATTGTGTAAGGATCTAATCCCATTGAGTGGTTTCTATACCCACTTCTTTTGAATGTACTTCTTGGTTTTAATAACTTGCTTGTTTGCTGAACACAAACATGGCAATAAGTTCTTGTGTTAACAAACCAGACTCCACTTTTGGATCATTAATCCCTTTTGACTGAGAATGACCTGCATGCATGGTTTGGCTTCTGGCACAGTTTTAAATACAATACCTACAATTAAATTTTTTTTATAGCACTTATTTACAACCCCGATTCCAAAAAAGTTGGGACAAAGTACAAATTGTAAATAAAAACGGAATGCAATGATGTGGAAGTTTCAAAATTCCATATTTTATTCAGAATAGAACATAGATGACATATCAAATGTTTAAACTGAGAAAATGTATCATTTAAAGAGAAAAATTAGGTGATTTTAAATTTCATGACAACAACACATCTCAAAGTTGGGACAAGGCCATGTTTACCACTGTGAGACATCCCCTTTTCTCTTTACAACAGTCTGTAAACGTCTGGGGACTGAGGAGACAAGTTGCTCAAGTTTAGGGATAGGAATGTTAACCCATTCTTGTCTAATGTAGGATTCTAGTTGCTCAACTGTCTTAGGTCTTTTTTGTCGTATCTTCCGTTTTATGATGCGCCAAATGTTTTCTATGGGTGAAAGATCTGGACTGCAGGCTGGCCAGTTCAGTACCCGGACCCTTCTTCTACGCAGCCATGATGCTGTAATTGATGCAGTATGTGGTTTGGCATTGTCATGTTGGAAAATGCAAGGTCTTCCCTGAAAGAGACATCGTCTGGATGGGAGCATATGTTGCTCTAGAACCTGGATATACCTTTCAGCATTGATTGTGTCTTTCCAGATGTGTAAGCTGCCCATGCCACACGCACTAATGCAACCCCATACCATCAGAGATGCAGGCTTCTGAACTGAGCGCTGATAACAACTTGGGTCGTCCTTCTCCTCTTTAGTCAATGACACGGCGTCCCTGATTTCCATAAAGAGCTTCAAATTTTGTTTCGTCTGATGACAGAACAGGTTTCCACTTTGCCACAGTCCATTTTAAATGAGCCTTGTCCCAGAGAAGATGTCTGCGCTTCTGGATCATGTTTAGATACGGCTTCTTCTTTGAACTATAGCGTTTTAGCTGGCAACGGCAGATGGCACAGTGAATTGTGTTCACAGATAATGTTCTCTGGAAATATTCCTGAGCCCATTTTGTGATTTCCAATACAGAAGCATGCCTGTATGTATGTATGTATGTGTGTGTGTGTATATATATATATATATATATATATATATATATATATATATATATATATACACACACACATAGAGAGAATGAATATGACCCCTATAGCAGCTTTAATGTCAGTAAAAACAGGAACTAATTTGTCTCGCCATAACTATAAACTGTTAAAATCTATGATGTTTTGTACATTTTAAAGACATTAAACATTGTAATGATAAATCACTGTAGTATCAGCAGAATAACACACTCCAGACTGTGCTGTTTATACAAAAATAATGCACTTCAGGGGGTAAAGGGCACTCCTCTTGTGCGTCATGCTGTATCACACCACTCCAAGTGTGCATTATTTTCATATACCCATACGGTACTGCTTATTGAATTGCCCTATCTGTATCTTGTGACTCCACCTGAGCAGCCAGTCTTGCACCTTACTTATTTTTAGAAGGGGTTTTCCTGTTTATATGAACCTGTCGATGCATCTATATAACTATATAGATGCATCGGCAGGTTCATATTATATAACTAGTACACCTCTTCCTGTCTGACGACTTAACAAAATCAAAACGATTGCTGTAATCGTTTAATAAACAATATTCTGTAGTGCACAAACAGATGTGACCTAATGCATCTACTGCAGCTGATTGTGCCATACGTTCAGTATTAATTGCAGGTTTTCATGCCTGGTTTTTATTTTTAAGGCGATGAAGATAAAGCACAGGTGACCCATGACAACAACGCTGACCAAAAGAGGAAAGTGTTGCTTGTCCAGTCACTGATGTGAAATGTTCAGGTCTCTCACAGTTCTAGACCACTTCCCTTCTGAGCTGCTGAGGTTAGTCTCATTTCCTGACCCCAGCTCTCAGGACTGACTGCAGTTCCATCTCAGCCAGGTTTGGACCAAAGAAGTTGAAATGTTCTCCTAAAATACTGAAGGGATGGAGAATTGTCGAACTTTTCTTTGTGTTTGATTCATTCAGTGTCTTCTTAAAGTATTTTTTGTCTTTGGGAAAGGAAACGTGAAGATGCATCACCAGTGGTTATGTGGCTAGGAGGCTTTGCCTTTGTTTCTTTGTTTTATGACACGTGTCCTAGCACAGTCACGTGAATACCAGTGTTGCTGAGATACTTGAAGCTTGAAATGGCGAGAATGTGTTTGGAGTAAACACTACGGGTGTACCGTGGAAGGAAACTCATTAAAATATTAAATCCATTAAGTAGGTGCGATGGAACCTATCTCTAAAATAGATGTAAAAACTGCACGTCCTCAAACATGTTGTTCCTCTTAAGGTGATGATACACGGGGCAATGTTGCCGGCAATGGGCAACCAGGTGAGACACGGTGCAACTAACTAGAGCAAAAAACAGTCAAATAAGAGCAAATCTATTGCCAGGGAGACAGACAGCGCAAAGATGGACACTGAAACATTTTCAGCTGTCACTTTTGTCTTGGCTTCAGGCTTTATTTCGCTCAAGTATCACTTCTAGAACAAAACTGAATAGATACTCTGGTCAAAAGATAATTCGCCATTATTTTAACATTTATAAGTCAAAATAAGCACATTATTCTGTCAAACACTTTTTTAAAAATCTCTTTAAAAATGCTACTAGCCTCAATCACACGTGCTAAAACTAATAACTGACACAAAAACATCATCGTTTAATTCTCATCTCAGCAAAAAAGAAAAGGACATGGACCAGGAGATGGCTGCTGAGGAGAAACGGGGCGTGACGGAGCTCCTGAAAGGCTTTCTTTCTTAGACCCTGAAGTTTGTACTGTTTTGCCCTCGGGTTCCATAAGTAGTCGAGCTCTGGATGTGAATTAGATCAGACGATAAGTTTGAGCAAATAATCTCTCAAAAAAAACTCTCAAAACTCTCAAAAAAAAAAAATCGTGAGCCGCCCATCACTTTTAACTTGATGCTCTGCTACATAGCTAGTGATAACTTTCAGCTAACTATGTTAGCAAAACCCAGCACGAGAGCGGCGGCTACAATTATCGACAGTCCATAATTATCAATACCTTTTCAGATTTACTAATAAAACAATTTTACAAAGGTGAGTTTCAGTTCCAACAGTTATCATTGATTAATCAACCAGGAGACCCTCCTCACCCTTTGATCTTGTCGTCTGATGACACAGCTCGTTACCTGAGATGGAATTTTTTTTCAGCGTGATCAGCAATTTGAGGAAAACCTGGATGTTATCATCGCAGGTAAGCATGGTGGAAAGATCATGGACATGTTTTTACTGATCAAATTCACCAATATTTCATGATCTCCTTGTCAAAACCTACTTTGTTTCTTACGCTTTCATTTGACAGTCGCCATTTTGTATCTAAATGCGCATTTGAGAAGTCACGTGAGGTGTCGATAATAGTGTCACCAGCGTCCACCATTATCAACATCCTGTGGAATTAAAGGACATTTACAACTGTTGTGGATGGATCTTTGTGTAACATTGTTGAAGTAGATGAAGTACTTTTAAAAAAAAGTTCTTTTGAGTTATAATAATTTTTTCTGATTCATAACAGAATGGAATGTTTATAGAGTGTTTGGAATCCGATTGCAATAAATAGAATTAGACCAGAATTAAATTCCTAGCATATAAAAAATTACATGCTTGAAATATTCAGATTTTTCTATTCCATTCAGAATATATATCTTCCACGTATTACAATATCAGACATTTTATATTTTGGTTTGAGGAATGACATGCGACCTTTTGACCTTGATTTTCATGTGGTTAATGTCAATTCCCTGTTGACATTTATTGGTAAACTACAAAACTAGAAATTAATACAAACAACAACGATTGATTAACAAAATGTGATCTATAAAAATACTTAAAGTGGGTAGAAAGTGGAACAAAAACATTTTCTGATGCAGGTTAAACATCAGTTCATTTGTTTACAAACATTAGAATTGCTTCATTTATGTAAGCACTGACAGTGATATATTTTGTACTAAATATAAGTCTATGTAAAACAAATTTTAAATCAAAACTGTTTACTTAATACCACATAGACACTTAATACCGTGTCTAACTGTGGACAAAGGTGTCGATAATTGTGGAACGATGTCACATAATCTGATACGCTAAGTAATTGGGAATCAACTTGTATTTTTTTTTTTTCTGAGTGGAAGTTTGAGTAACTATTCATCCACAATTTACGTATTGAAAGTCTTTTCTTTTGCAATGGTCAAAAGATCATTAAGGTGTAAATAATTGTAGCCGCCGTTCTAGTTAGCTAAATCCCATTTAGTCTCTATGGAGCGGTGGTTAGCTAACAGCAGTTTACACCTAGCTAAAAAAAATAAATCGATGTTTTAATTCCCACCCGAGCACACACACACAGACATCATTTTTCTAAGCATTTGATGAGGTAAAGTCACCACTTTGGGTTTACAGAGAACAACTTACCGGCACACAAAGATGCAAGTTGTCTCTCTTTTTCTTCGCTCCACTGCTGGAGACGCCGCTATCTTTGTTGAAATTTTCAGAAGCTCTCAGGTGGTCATGTGATTTGCTGCTAGCACTCTGATTGGATGATCTTAAAAAGTTGTTTGAAATTGTTGCCCAGTCTCAATGGGAAAGTGTCTAAGCACAATTGCCCGGCAACATTACCCAAAAAGTTGCCCCATGTATCGTCACCTTTAGTCCTATACGACAGCAATTTCTCAATAATTACAATTTCTTTCTATTAAAGGACCCATGGCATGGTGGTTTGTTGATGCTTTAAATGGGCTCGTGGAGGTTTCCGGATGTTATATCCGCAGCCTTTCTCGAAATGAGCCCTCGGCACGTAGATATAGCCTCCTGGGAGAAAGCCCCATTTCAGCGCTTTTCCCAGTGCGTCGTTTTGCTAATGAGAAGCAGGAGGCGGGGAAGGGTAGAGGGTGGGGGCGGGTCTTATCATTAATATTCATGACATGTAAATGTGTTACCTCTGATTGGCTAACAGCACTGTGACGCTACCTCCAGTGGGTCAGAACAAGCGGATGTGGGTGTCTTACTATGGCGAGAGAGAAGGAACAAACCGCGAAGGGAAAAATACTGCGCACTGACATCATTAAGGTGCGACGCGAGGAAATAAAATAAATTCAACAAATGTTTGGGTTTTTACTGAACAAACAAACAAATAAAATGAACGAGTGACTTAAAAAAAAGAATGTGGGTGTCTTTGTAAAAACTGTTTTGATTGGCTATTATAACAGAGCATGCTGCATGCTTTTTGGTTTTGTAGTGCAGAGTACCTGGCTAACTGCAGGAAGCGGTTAGCTGCACAGCTAATGTAGCCATTGCAAGGCTAACGTGGCACCGATTTTAAAACACGGCAAAACATAAGCTCATAAGTTACAGTCAATTTCCAGACTAAACTCAGTTTAACAGAGCATGCTGCATGCTTTTTGGTTTTGTAGCGCAGAGTACCTGGCTAACTGCAGGAAGCGGTTAGCTGCACAGCTAATGTAGTCATTGCAAGGCTAACGTGGCACCGATTTTAAAACACGGCAAAACGACTTAACAGTTATACACTGTGGCAGCGGGGGCGTGGTCAAGCGCCGGTCTGTGACAGGAGGGCGGAGTCAGGGAAGGTGAGTGGCAGAATCACTACTCCTGAGAGCAATTAACCTGTGTTTGTGTGTCTTCCCAGTGACCGCGCCCTATTTAGGGAGGGAGAGTGAGAGCAGAGGAGATCTCTCCCGAACCAGACACCTGATGTGTGTGTGCGCGTGTGTCTGTGTCAAACATGTTGTGTTCACTGAAAAGTGTAGCAATAAAACTATTTGTTGAACCTGATCTCTGTCCTGCTGTCCTCTGTGCTCCACCCCTCCGTAAGAACTGCCACAGTGGTGCCGGAACCTGGGAAATTGGAGCACAGCAGCCTAACAGCCCCATGGGGTCCTCCCCATTCGCCGAACTGGTCCACGCCCTCGCCACGGCCCAGCAACACCAGCACCAGGCGCTACTCACCCTCCGAAAGGAGCAAGAAGAGTGGTTCGAGGCCCTGGTGTTGGCCCTACAAGAAGATCGGGAGGTGTTCCGGCACCTCCTCGCGTCGGCGGGGTCCACCAGCGCTCCGACCGCGGGCCCGTCTCCCCTCACTGTCACCAAGATGGGCCCGCAGGACGACCCCGAGGCGTTCATCACACTCTTCGAGCAAGTCGCCGAAGCCTCGGGGTGGCCGATGGAGCAGCGCGCCTCCTCCCCCTGCTATCGGGAGAGGCACAGCTGGCCGTGCTAAAGCTCCCCGCCGACCGCCAGCTGGCCTATGCGGACCTCCGCCGGGCCGTCCTCCAGCGCGTGGGGCGCACTCCAGAACAGCAGCACCAGTGCTTCCGCGCGTTGCGCTTGGAGGAAGTCGGCCGGCTGTTCGCGTTTGGCCAGCAGCTCCGGGACGCCATCTGCGGTGGGGAATCCCTCACAGATTTTCCATTAGAGCAGTCGCGAGACGAGACTCTGCGGCATGCGTTTGACCAAGTGAGAGTAATTGATGGTCAAACGCTCCAACCGAACGCCACCCCGTCCTTCCCCTACTTCGCGATTATGAAGGATAGATTATACCGAGTGACGCAGGACACTCAAACTAAAGAGCGAGTCACGCAGCTTTTAATTCCGAAGAGCCGCCGGGAATTGGTATTCCAGGCGGCTCACTTTAATCCCATGGCTGGACACTTGGGGCAGGATAAAACACTAGCCCGAATAATGGCCCGATTCTATTGGCCGGGGATTCGCGGCGATGTCCGTAGGTGGTGTATGGCATGCCGCGAATGCCAGTTAGTAAATCCAGCGGCCATTCCAAAAGTGCCTTTGCGCTCTCTTCCATTAATCGAGACCCCATTTGAGAGAATTGGGATGGATCTCGTCAGGCCATTAGATCGGTCAGCACGAGGGTACCGCTTTATATTAGTTCTGGTGGACTATGCAACGCGATACCCGGAAGCAGTGCCTCTGCTCAATATCTCAGCATGCAGTATTGCAGAGGCGCTCTTCCGCGTCATCTCCCGAGTTGGAATCCCGAAAGAGATTCTGACTGATCAAGGCACTACGTTTATGTCACAAACACTGCGCGAACTGTATGGGTTATTGGGGATTAAGCCGATCCGCACCAGCCTGTATCACCCGCAAACGGACGGTTTAGTGGAACGGTTCAACCGCACCCTCAAAAATATTATTAAAAAATTTGTAAGTGAGGACGCACGTAATTGGGATAAGTGGCTCGAACCCTTGTTGTTCTCAGTGTGAGAGGTCCTCCAAGCCTCCATGGGGTTCTCCCCGTTCGAATTATTATATGGGCGTAAGCCACGCGGCATCCTGGACGTGCTGCGGGAAAATTGGGAGGAGGGACCTTCACAAAGCAAGAACGAAATTCAGTACGTTATGGACCTGCGCGCAAAACACCACACGCTCACCCACCTAACTCAGGAGAATTTGCGGCAGGCCCAGGAACGGCAAGCCCGCCTGTACAACAAGGGTACGCGCCTTAGAGAGTTCGCACCGGGAGATAAGGTACTCGTACTGTTGCCCACGTCAAGCTCCAAATTGATCGCCAAGTGGCAAGGACCCTTTGAGGTCACACGGCGAGTCGGGGACGTCGACTATGAGGTGAGGCGAACGGACAGGGGTGGGGCGCTACAGATTTACCACCTCAATCTGCTTAAACTCTGGAACGAGGAGGTCCCTGTGGCGTTGGTGTCGGTGGTTCCGGAGAAGGCGGAGCTGGGGCCGGAGGTTCAAAAAGGGACATCGGCATCACGTACCTCTCCGGTCCCCTGTGGAGACCACCTCTCCCCAACCCAACTCACGGAGGTCACCCAGTTGCAGACCGAGTTTTCGGATGTGTTCTCACCCCTGCCCGGTCGCACTAACCTCATAGAGCACCACATAGAGACGCCCCCGGGGGTGGTAGTGCATAGCCGCCCTTACAGGCTACCCGAACACAAAAAAAAAGGTGGTTCGGGAAGAACTTCAGACCATGTTCGAAATGGGCATCGTCGAGGAGTCCCACAGTGACTGGAGCAGCCCGGTGGTCTTGGTACCCAAGGTCGACGGGTCGGTCCGGTTCTGTGTGGACTATAGAAAAGTCAATGCAGTGTCTAAATTCGACGCGTACCCAATGCCTCGTATTGATGAGTTGCTCGATCGACTAGGCACGGCTCGCTTTTATTCGACACTGGATTTGACGAAGGGATATTGGCAGATCCCCTTGACTCCACTATCCCGAGAACAAACGGCCTTTTCCACACCGTTTGGTTTACACCAATTCGTCATACTTCCGTTTGGGCTGTTTGGGGCACCCGCGACGTTTCAGCGGCTGATGGATAGGGTCCTCCGCCCCCACTCCACCTATGCGGCCGCGTATCTAGATGATATAATCATCTATAGTAATGACTGGCCGAGGCACCTTGAACATCTGAGGGCCGTCCTTAGGTCGCGGAGGCGAGCGGGGCTCACAGCCAACCCAAAGATGTGTGCGATTGGGCGGGTGGAAGTACGGTATCTGGGCTTCCACTTGGGCAACGGGCAGGTGCATCCCCAAATTAATAAGACGGCAGCGATTGCGGCCTGCCCGAGGCCCAAGACCAAAAAGGGGGTGAGACAGTTCCTGGGGCTGGCTGGCTATTACCGTAGGTTTATCCCTAATTATTCGGACGTCACTGATCTCACTAAAAAGGGGGCACCAGATCCGGTCCAGTGGACGGAGCAATGCCAGCGGGCTTTTTCAGAGGTAAAGGCTGCACTGTGTGGGGGGCCACTTTTACACTCCCCTGACTTTTCTCTCCCTTTTGTGTTACAGACCGATGTGTCGGACAGAGGGCTGGGGGCAGTTTTGTCCCTGGAGGGGGAGGACTGCCCCGTCCTCTACATCAGTAGGAAGCTGTCAGTGCGTGAGGGGCGCTATAGCGCCATTGAAAAGGAGTGTCTGGCGATCAAGTGGGCGATCCTCACCCTCCGTTATTACCTGCTGGGGCGCCCTTTCACCCTCTGTTCGGATCACGCGCCCCTCCAGTGGCTCCACCGGATGAAAGATGCCAACACGCGGATCACCCGTTGGTATCTGGCACTCCAACCCTTTAATTTCAAGGTGGTCCACAGGCCGGGGGCGCAGATGGTCGTGGCGGACTTCCTCTCCCGTCAAGGGGGGGGAGTCGGCTGCAGGCCGGACGGCTGCCCGGCCTGAGTCGGGTGGTGGGGGTATGTGGCAGCGGGGGCGTGGTCAAGCGCCGGTCTGTGACAGGAGGGCGGAGTCAGGGAAGGTGAGTGGCAGAATCACTACACCTGAGAGCAATTAACCTGTGTTTGTGTGTCTTCCCAGTGACCGCGCCCTATTTAGGGAGGGAGAGCGAGAGCAGAGGAGATCTCTCCCGAACCAGACACCTGATGTGTGTGTGCGCGTGTGTCTGTGTCAAACATATTGTGTTCACTGAAAAGTGTAGCAATAAAACTATTTGTTGAACCTGATCTCTGTCCTGCCGTCCTCTGTGCTCCACCCCTCTGTGAGAACTGCCACATACACTTACTTGTTCAGTGTTTGTGGCTGATGCAGCAGGGATGCTTGGTACGGACCCAGGCTTCAGTGACGGTTGATGTGCAAAACCTGCCCTGTACTGTCCCAAGTTGTGGAAACATTCATCAGGAAAATGCTTCCGACAAACGTACACCGTCTTAGGTAGACTCGATGGCGTATTATTGGAGTAAATAAAATTAAGCCACTGCATCTTCAGGGGCTCTCCCGTCGGCAGTAAAAACAGACTCCTTTCTGTGTTGTCACATCCATGTACAGCGCAACTTCCATGTTTGGTGGCAACTTTTGAGCTGGGCGGGCAATCCATACAGTGGGTGGGAATCCAGAGGGGGGGGCGTGGGGATCATCTCCCTTGCTGACGTAGGCAAGGGAAGAGTTTATCAACGCGCCGTTTTGACGCGCCATTCTCAAATGTTGGGCATAGTTTGGTTTACACATTATGAAATTTCTAGCCACTGGGGTGACTTAAGAAGGTCAGAGGAACTCATTTTAACGTTAAAAAACCTCAAAGTGAAAATTTCATGCCATGGGACCTTTTTAAAAAAAAAAATGACGACATACCTTTCATTCATGGACTTTTTGGTTGAGCGTCCAAGAAACAGATGAGTTATTTCTTGTTCTCAGTTACTGTATGTTCTCGCAGCTCTAAAATGTCATTCCTTCATCAGCCCTTGATTTTTCTCTCCTTCTTGAAGTTTATAAGACCAAAAAAAAGCAGATTGTCATGATACTGAGAGAGTGCAAAGTCCAAGTAAGTAAGTAAGCTGTCTTGCATCTGTCTGTTACAAGTGTGAAGCAGAAGTGCGGTTATTTTTAACACTCGTGTTGGACTCTGAGCTGTCATGATGACGCTCGTGTAGAATAAACAGTTCATCATGGCACGTTAGCAGCATTAATTCTGTCATTTTCCCTGAATCACTGACTTGTTCTTGTCACAAAGCAGCCTTCTGACACCGTGCTTTCATTTTATTCTGCTTTCATTATGAGCAGATTATTGGGAAACGTGTAATGCTGTGACAGTTTGTTAACGCAACACAGATTTGAAGTTGAAGCGGAGAAATATCAGGCCTTTTTAAAAAAATATTTATCTATTTAAAAAAAAAAAAAGCTAAGCTGTAAAGTTAGATGGTGAACACTTGGCCAGCTCTTGTCGAGCATGACTGGCATGCCTGCGCTTGGCTTTATAGAGCCATATTGATGTTTTTCCAAGCCTGTGCCAAAGCTAGCAGAAGTTGCTGACTGTGCCAAAGCAGTAGGTGGAGACAGATGCTACCTGTCCTGTGTGCTCTTTTCATCCAAATTGCTCCCAGTAATAAAGCGATAATGATACTGTATCTGAAAAGCAATTTTACAATGATACTCGTGTAGCACTTAGATAATACTCCCCCCCCCCCCATTCCTGAAGGCTTAATTTATCTTTAATTATTATACCCCCACTCCGAAGAAAGGGGGGGGGGGGGGAATCAGTGTTTGAATTTTTTTTTTTTTGAACCAAATTGCCCAGTGGACAACCTGAGGCAAAAGTTAGGTTGCCTCACTTTTAAGTCCCTGATTTCTGCAAATCAAGTACTTAACCTATTAACAATGCATAGAAGCAGTAAACACAAAAGCCATATAACAGCATATTGACTTTTCATTGTATACCATTCCAACATTCCATTTCATTGTATACCATTCAGTTTTATGTTTCAACTAATTTAGGTCATTTAAAAACTATAATATTTGGCAGTGGGCATGAAGGAAAGTGTAAAGTTTCTGTCTGTTTATCATGCTTGTATGATGAAAAACTCGTGAAGATATTTACCTTTATATATGGCCTACTCATTCTAAACCTGCCAAGCTTCGCCGGCGAAACTCTCGACCACAGAGGGTTAAAAATCAAAACAATGGCCGTGCGCTCAAAGCCATCTACCAAGATTCTTTTCAGTATAGTACAATGGAAATACAAGTGTCTTGAAATTACCCCGGCACTACTAAGATTTACGATGAAATTTGAAGGTTTCAAGATGCATCTTTATGATGTGCTGGGATGCATCCTCAGTGATGTGCCTGGAGTCATTGGGGGTTTCGGGTCTTGCAACATCAGACCCCCTCACCCAGGTGACCCAGCCGGAGTTGATCAGGTCCTGGCTTGCATCCCAGCAGCAACAAGCCATGGGTCTCCCCTCTTCATCCAGAGTCACCTTGTGGCTCTTTCTGTGGCTTCAGTGATGGAGTGTATGGTTCCCCTTCTTTGTGCTCTAGTCACTCCCAGCACTGTCAGGGCTTTGCAGAGAGACCGGTCTATGAACCCTCAACAGCTCACTTCGATGGCGTAACAGCGAGCGTTCCAGCTGTTGCTTCTACACTCCTCCATGAGCTCCTGGTATTTGCCCAATTTCCTCTCATGGGCCTCCTCCATGTTTTCTTCCCAGGGCACTGAGAGTTCCCACATGATGACTTGTCTGATGGAGTCTGAGATGATGACCAGGTCCGGGCAGAGTGTGGAATGGGTGATGTGCTCTGGAAACTTTAGACTTAAGACTAAAAGCCATTTAACACCATATTGACTTTTCATTGTATACCATTCCAACATTCTCCATATACCATTCAGTTTTATGTTTCAACTAATTTCGGTCATTTGGAAACTATAATATTTGGCAGTGGGCACATAGGAAAGTGTAAAGTATAAATTTTGTCATGATTTACAATGAAATTTGAAGAAAATAACCAAGAGTTACAAACCTGACGGGGCAGTGATGAGAGCCTTTTTATATTTATTTTATTTATTCATTCATTCATTTATTTATTATTTTTTTCTTTTCTGGCGCTGCTTTGTGCGTCGCCGAGCCCTCGTGTACAGTGATGCTTGTTCTCGTCATCGTTTTACACAAGTGCGTTTCTGCCTCCTGACTTGTCGAATTCTATGCACCAGTCACAAAGCATCTTTTTGTTCTCTCCTTCTGTCATAACGTAGCCATGGGCGTCCTGCTCGCCATGACTCTTGAAAGACGTATCTACGGACACATTTTGAAGGCTTCCCCACCGTCGTTTGCTCACTAGCCATTTCCTCTTGCTGTACTTCCGTTTCGGTCCCAGACATTCCTTGTCCTTGCTCTTCTGGAATTTCACTTGCAGCAGCAGTCTCATTTGACATCTCCTCGACTAGCTGACTTGGAAAAATACTTGAATAAAGTGCTTTGACTCGCCATGTTCACAAAACTCCTAGAAAGTTCCAGAAAACTTGAAACGTCATGACGTCGTAACGAGGCTCGGGGTTCGTAAATTTTCTCTGTCAGTCAATGTCCGGGGGTGATTTGCCGCCTGTACTGCAAGCATCTTTGCCACAAAATTAGGTAACACGCTGCGCTACCTGGGTTTGTAAATGGGTTGCGCAGAACAAAATGTGGTTGCGCGGCGCAACTGGGCAGCTGGGTATTTCGAACACTGGGTATACTGTCCGTATACCGTTTTCAGGTCTGTCGCATATGGACTTCCTGTTTACCGACTGAACATGTTTACGAAACATATAATGTGGATTTACAAAATTTTCGTAACACTTTTCTCAGCAACTACAATTCATAACTGCTTGATATTTGGTACTGAGCTTCAGCTTGGGGTTCGATACCGTGTATACCATTTTCAGGTCTGTTGCACATCGACTTCCTGTTTACAGACTGAATGAATTTACAAAACATATAGGGTGGATTTTGACACTATTTCAAGAAGCAAAATGCTATTTCAAAATGACAGTTTACCAGGATGCTATTTGAAATCCCTGGGGAGAGACACTGCTCTTTACTTGTTTCAGGGTTCATTATTTGTTGAAGCCAACATTCATAATAAGTGTCCTATTCCTTCGATTGCTTGCATTCTATAAGCGAGTGCGGGGGGGGATATGTAAGTGAGCAGTAGCTCACAGTTGATCTTGTTTATTAAAATAACTTAAAGGAGCGTTAGCTTCATGAAGCTTCCAGGATGTTGGAGGCCCATAGAGTGTTTATAAAATGACTGACAGGAAGTGGATCCAAAAATAACGAGCACTTTGGACTGAAAGTCAGTTTTCCAGACAGGTTTTTTCAGGGACTTGATGCACACTTGAGGCTATGGCTTATTTCAGTGTTTTTATCAAGTTTAGATATCTTCCAGGTTATTTGGACAAGCAAGAAATAAAATCGATTATTTCACCTATAAATGCAGTCTCTTTCTAGCTTTTAAAGGTATATTAAATAAAATCTTATTTAATATACCTTTAAAAGCTAGAAAGAGACTGCATTTATAGTTTTACATAGTTTATATATAGTTTGTAGACTGCATTTATTGTTTTACAACCCCAAATCAGAAAAAAAAAAACTTGGGGGGGAAAAAAATGCAAATAAAAGAAGAAAGCATCCATCCATTATCTGTAGCCGCTTATCCTGTCCCACAGGGTCGCAGGCAAGCTGGAGCCTATCCCAGCTAACTATGGGTGAGAGGCGGGGTACACCCTGGACAAGTCGCCAGGTCATCACAGGGCTGACACATAGACACAGACAACCATTCACACCTACGGTCAATTTAGAGTCACCAGTTAACCTAACCTGCATGTCTTTGGACTGTGGGGCAAACCGGAGCACCCGGAGGAAACCCACGCGGACACGGGGAGAACATGCAAACTCCACATAGAAGTCCTCGTCGGCCACTGGGCTTGAACCCAAGGACCTTCTTGCTGTGAGGCGACGGCGCTAAGCGCTACATGACCGTGCCACCCAAAAGAAGAAAGCAGTATTTTTCTAAATTGACTTTTACTTGTATTTCATTGCAGACAGAATGAACCCAAGAGATTTCATGTTTGAAATCTTCATATTAACTTAATTTCATTTGTTAATATACACCGATTCGTGCTTTTCAGGCCTGCAACACATTCTAAGAAAAAGTTGGAACGGGGGAAATTTAGAGCTAATAATGAGGGAAAACAATTAAACAATGATGTGATTTGAAACAGGTGATGTCATCGTGATTTGGTACAAAATCAGTATCCAGGAAAGGCCTAGTCTTTGAGGAGCAACAATGGGCCGAGGATTGTTGAAATGTTTAAAAACAATGTTCTTCGAAGAAAGATACAAAATGATTTTGGATATTTCACTCTCTATGGTGCATATCATCATTAAATAGTTCAAGGAACCTGGAGGAATTTCAGGATGTAAAGGGCTCAAGTCTAATCTGAACACCTGTGATCTCTGATCCCTCATACAGCACTGCATCAAGAACCGGCATTCATCTATAAATGATATAACCACATGGGCTCGGGGTTAGTTTGGCAAACCTTTGTCACGCTACAACACAAACACCAGTTAAAACCTTACTGTGCAAAAAGGAAGCCTGATGTTAACTGTATCCAGAAGTGCCTTTGACTTCTCTGGGCTCGGCAGCATCTGGGATGGACCATCACACAGTGGAAACATGTTTTGTGGTCAGACGAACCAGTATTTTTTTTTTTGAAGAAATGGACGCTGTGTGCTTTGGACCAAAGACAGAAAAGACTATCCAGACTGTTACAAGCCCAAAAGCCAGGGTGTGTCATGGTATGGGGTTGTGTCAGTGCCCTTGGCAAAGGTAACTTAAACTTCTGTGATGGAGCATTAATGCAGAAAAGTACATTGAGATTTTGGAGCAACATATGCTGCCTTCAAGATGACATCTTTCCCAGGGAGATTTCAATAATAATTTTGAAATTAAAAATATAACAATGATGGCCTCTTACTGTTACACACCTTAACACCTGTTTGCAGGAAGAATGAAACAAAATAACACTTCATCACTTGGCTGCTTCAGTCCCTAAACATCTATTAAGTATTGTGAGAAGGAATGGAAATGTTATATAGTGGTAAATGCTTCTTTAGTGTCCCAACTTTTTTTGGAATGTGTTGCAAGAGTCAAAATTGAAGTGTTCATTTTGAAAAAAAAAATTTCATAAGGTAAAACGTCAAATAACGTGTTGCTGTGTTGTTTTGAGGGCAATATAGGTCAGTGATTTATTTACAAATCATAGTTTGTTTTCAGTTTTAATTTCATTTTCAGCATACCATTCCAAATTTTTCTGGTTCAAGTTTGTAAGATTTGGTGTCTCATGCTTATGTGGGTTTGACATTTGAATGAGCCGCGTCCCACGTTGACCCCCAGGATGTTTAGTGGCTTGAGTGTCTATAAAATGACTGACCTCATGTTTTACATGTGTCCCAGATTATTTGTACAAGTCAGGAATTAAAAAAAAAAAAAAAACAACTATTTCACTTTTTAAATTAGTTCTGTATAACGAATCTTGGCCAGAAGTAGATTTAGTTCTGCCTACTTCCTCACCTGATTGCTCTGACCTACAGATGTGATCCAACAGCTGTATGTCTGGCTTTAATTGGTCGTTAGTTTTGAAAAACAAGGCTGTTATTTGTGTCCATGAAATGTGCTGACCGGCTTGGGTATTAGTTTGCACACAGATTTATTTATCTGTTCTCATTATATTTGCTGAAGGTTTCCCCCCTCAGATCTTCATGTATAAGCTGAAGTACCATGAAAACGTTTGAGACTGAACTTGCCGTAACCCTCACCTCAGCGTAATAATGCAAATTGAGTTTGATCCCGCATCCCAAGTTGTTTACCGACTTAATGATATGAAATTTATAGGGAATTTATTTGTAGCTGGTGCGCCACCTTTTGTCCACGATGACTGACTGACTAGTCACTGAGGTTTTGATGAAGAAAATGTTAGATGTGTAGATGAGACACAAGCTGGTCCAAGTAAAAGAAGTCATTGTTGCTTCTCAGGCAACTTTCTGATACTTGGTCTTGTCACGATGAGAAATTCAGATTGTCAGACACCATCTTTCCTTATGTTGCATTGCATTTTATTTGCTTGGAATGTGAACATTTCCTCATTCTCTCTCTCCCTCACTCGCTCAATTTCTCTCTCCCTCTCTCTTTTCATGCAGTTGCATCACCACAGCAGCTGTGTTCTGTCGACAGAAGCCTTGGATTTCTGCATTTACAGTGCGCATTGTTGCATTTGGTGTTATTTAGTCTTCGCACACCAAACGCAAATCTGTCAAATGCACAACCGCTAAATATGACTTTGTTTAGCAAGACGTGACCTGTTATTCTGGTGCATAAAACGCATCTCAAACGGTGAAAATGTGACCGAGCTTGTACCCTAACGGACAGGGGATTCGGATGCAGATTAGTCATTTTGCACACATTATTTTAGGTGTGTACTGAATGGATTTATCACTTTTTTTTTTTTTTTTTTTTTTTTTTTTTTTTTAATGTAAAGATTGGATTAGAAACCAAGCTAACTGCCATCAGCTCCTGTTTCCATGACAACAAAAGGCCTAAGTGAGCGTTAGTTTGGGTGTGGAGAGGGATTTTTCTATTTATTTATTTATTGATATACTTGATAAAATGAGACCAAATGACATACGCAATATATATATGCATTTTCAACTGCAATGCATCATATTAATTTTCTTAAAGTTTTTTTTTTTTAATTGCATTCTGTTTTACACACAGACACACACACACACACCGTTTTGAAGTGTTGGTGTTGCACTAATACAACCACGATGGAGCAATTTACTGTTTGTGATGCCTCTCAGGTGCTTTAATCTTCCCAAATCTTTAAAACGACTCCTACACTGAAAGGTCTAGAAACTGCATATGAGCCCTGCTTATTATAGTACTCGGCTCAGGCTCGTCACAGCATGTACTGGGGTGGGCAGTATGACACAAATATCATAACACTGATTCATGAAAGCATTTCTACCACGCGCACGATATGTATTGCAAGAGAGCTTAAGTCCAACATTTCAACATGACCTCAGCTACTCCCAGTTTTTAAAAAAAAATGGAATAATAAAAAGAGAGGGCCCATATTTCAGAAAAGTGTCTCATGGCAAACTTGATTACAATATCGATATTATATCAGATAATCATATTGGCCAGCCCTGGCATGTATCCCACTAGGATCTCGATGTATAATTAGTGGAAAAACCTTCTGCTTTAGATTTAGATTGTGTGTACTTATCGAGACCGTCAGTGACGGCGTAGCTCACTCTAGTTCAGAAGGAACGATCTAAAGTGGGCCAACTTGCACAATAAATGTTGTAAACTTTATACACTATATCAAAGCACATAGTGCATCTCAAAAAATTAGAATATTGTGAAAAAGTTCAATACTTTCCATCAGTTATTTAAGAAAGTGAAAATGTTATATATATATATATATATATATATATATATATATATATATATTATAGACATATTACACAAACTGAAATGAACTAAATAAACTAAAACCCATATCAAAATATTAGAATATTTCATTTCGAGTTTGAGTAAAACAGTATGAACACACTGTATCTCTCAGTCTAGTTCAGTACACACAACCACAATCATGGGGAAGACTGCTGACTTGACTGTTGTCAAGAAGATGATCACTGATGCCCTCCATAAGGAGGGTAAGCCACAAAAGGTCATTGCTGAAAAGGGTGGCTGGAAAAGGTGCACAAGCAACAGGGATGTCCGCAGTCTTGAGAGGATTGTCAAGAAAAGTTGATTCAGGAACTTGGGAGAGCTTCACAAGGAGTGGACTGAGGCTGGTGTCAGTGTATCAAGACCCATCACGAACAGAGATCTTCAAGAAAGGGGATACAACTTTCGCATTCCTAATATCAAGCTACTCCTGAGCCAGAGACAATGTCAGAAGTGTCTTATCTGGGCTAAGGAGAGAAAGAAATGGACTGTTGCTCAGTGGTCCAAAGTCCTCTTTTCAGATGAAAGTACATTTTGCATTTAATTTGGAAATCACGGTTCTAGAGTCTGGAGGAAGAGTGGAGAGGCACAGAATCCAAGGTGTTTGAAGCCCAGTGTGAAGTTTCCACAGTCTATGATGATTTGGGGTGCCATGTCATCTGCTGGTGTTGGTCCACTGTATTTTATCAAGTCCAAAGTCAACACAGCCATCTACCAGGAGATTTTGGAGCACTTCATGCTTCCATCTGCTGACGAGCTTTTGGAGATGCTGATTTCCTTTTCCACCAGGACTTAGCACCTACCCACAGTGCCAAAACTACTACCAAATGGTTTGCTGACCATGATATTACTGTGTTTGATTGGCCAGCCAACTTGCCTGACCTGAACCCCATAGACAATCTATGGGGTATTGTCAAGAGGAAGATGAGAAACACCCGACCCAAAAATACAGATACGCTGAAGGCCACTATCAAAGCAACCTGGGCTTCAATAATACCTCAGCAGTGCCACAGACTGATCACCTCCATGGCACACCGCATTGATACAGTAATTCATGGTAAAGGAGCCCCAACCAAGTATTGAGTGTATAAATGAATATACTTTTCAGAAGTTGGACATTTCTGTATTGTAAGTCCTTTTTTTGATTGATCTTAGGGAATATTCTAATAATTTGAGATACTGGATTTCTGATTTTCATGAGCTATAAGCCATAATCATCAAAATTAAAACAAAAAAAGCTTGAAATATTTCACTTTACATGTAATGAATATAGAATATATGAAAGTTTAACTTTTTGAATTAAATTATGAAAAAAAGGAACTTTTTCATGGTATTCTAATTTGAGGTGTGTGTGTGTGTGTGTGTGTATACAGTGGGGCAAAAAAGTATTTAGTCAGTCACCAATTGTGCAAGTTCTCCCACTTAAAAAGATGAGAGAGGCCTGTAATTTTCATCATAGATATACCTCAACTATGAGAGACAAAATGAGGAAAAAAAATCCAGAAAATCACATTGTCTGATTTTTAAAGAATTTATTTGCAAATTATGGTGGAAAATAAGTATTTGGTCAATAACAAAAGTTCATCTCAATACTTTGTTATATACCCTTTGTTGGCAATGACAGAGGTCAAATGTTTTCTGTAAGTCTTCACAAGGTTTTCACACACTGTTGCTGGTATTTTGGCCCATTCCTCCATGCAGATCTCCTCTAGAGCAGTGATGTTTTGGGGCTGTCGCTGGGCAACACGGACTTTCAACTCCCTCCAAAGATTTTCTATAGGGTTGAGATCTGGAGACTGGCTAGGCCACTCCAGGACCTTGAAATGCTTCTTACGAAGCCACTCCTTCATTGCCCGGGCGGTGTATTTGGGATCATTGTCATGCTGAAAGACCCAGCCACGTTTCATGTTCAATGCCCTTGCTGATGGAAGGAAGTTTTCATTCAAAATCTCACGATACATGGCCCCATTCATTCTTTCCTTTACACGGATCAGTCGTCCTGGTCCCTTTGCAGAAAAACAGCCCCAAAGCATGATGTTTCCACCCCCTATGCTTCACAGTAGCTATGGTGTTCTTTGGATGCAACTCAGCATTCTTTCTCCTCCAAACACGACAAGTTGAGTTTTTGCCAAAAAGTTCTATTTTGGTTTCATCTGACCATATGACATTCTCCCAATCCCCTTCTGGATCATCCAAATGCTCTCTAGCAAACTTCAGACGGGCCTGGACATGTACTGGCTTAAGCAGGGGGACACGTCTGGCACTGCAGGATTTGAGTCCCTGGTGGCATAGTGTGTTACTTATGGTAGTCTTTGTTACTTTGGTCCCAGCTCTCTACAGGTCATTCACTAGGTCCCCCCGTGTGGTTCTGGGATTTTTGCTCACCGTTCTTGTGATAATTTTGACCCCACAGGATGAGATCTTGCGTGGAGCCCCAGATCGAGGGAGATTATCAGTGGTCTTGTATGTCTTCCATTTTCTAATAATTGCTCCCACAGTTGATTTCTTCACACCAAGCTGCTTACCTATTGCAGATTCAGTCTTCTCAGCCTGGTGCAGGTCTACAATTTTGTTTCTGGTGTCCTTTGACAGCTCTTTGGTCTAGGCCATAGTGGAGTTTGGAGTGTGACTGTTTGAGGTTGTGGACAGGTGTCTTTTATACTGATAACGAGTTCAAACAGGTGCCATAAATACAGGTAATGAGTGGAGGACAGAGGAGCCTCTTAAAGAAGTTGTTACAGGTCTGTGAGAGCCAGAAATCTTGCTTGTTTGTAGGTGACCAAATACTTATTTTGGCGAGGAATTTACCAATTAATTCATTAAAAATCCTACAATGTGATTTCCTGGATTCTTTCCCCCATTCTGTCTCTCATAGTTGAAGTGTACCTATGATGAAAATTACAGGCCTCTCTCATCTTTTTAAGTGGGAGAACATGCACAATTGGTGGCTGACTAAATACTTTTTTGCCCCACTGTAATTGACCGCGATTTTTGTTGAACTGCTTATTAAGGGTTAATTAGTCCGTAACGTCATTAATAATTGTAATTAAGGAAATCTGGGTAGACGTTATATGCACCCTAGGTACCCCTACCTTCATGCCAGAAAGAATCAAAATCAGTGAAGAACTGAAGGAGAAGCGTTTTGTGTGGAAACTGCTCATTAGGGATTGATTAATTACTCTCCATATTCTCATTATTAATTGCAATTATGCAAATTTTGGTAGAAGCTATATATACCCCAGGCAGACCTACCTTCCTGCCAAAAAGAATAAAAATCGGTGAAGAATTGAGAGAGAAGAAGCAATTTTCATGAAATGTGAACAACTCCGGAAGGATGGCAGGCAACGCATGATGGCATAAACTCATCACCTGTCGGCCTGATGAGTTAATAATTAAGCGTGATCATTTAGGTGCTCTTATTGCATTGTGTGTCTACCAAGTATTGTACCAAGTGTTCTGCCTTCTGATCACTTGCTCCTCATACACCTCAGGAGTGTGATGGACTGTGTTCGGCAGTACTGTGTAAAAGTCTTAAGCACATGGAAAGAAATGCTGTAGACCAAAAATGGCTTAAAATTATTAAATGAATCAACATTTAAAGCTAGATGGCCTTTCAATTTCATCATAAAACCAGTGAAATTTAGTTCCCTCTGAAATATGGTCATTGTGATGCATGTTTATTTCTGTAATATCTCACAAAATATCAGGCCATTCTGTGGCTGGGAAGTTATTTAATTTGACGGGATTAAAGCAAATTATGTGCATGAAATCGCTCGCGTCGCGCAGTCAAGCAGACACAGAGGAAGTCTGTGTGCGCGCACATGTGCAGGTTTACCTTTGACCGTGCACTGACAGTTCCATCATTCTGTCGCTAAATGAACAGCTGATCACACCGAGGTGCTTGCTGACCGCCGATATTTATTAGTTTGGTCCTGCGTTTTGTTTCCTTCGTATATAACATAACGTCTTTTCTCACTTTCCATTACTGTAGTCGGTCTTTCGCGTTTCATTCGCACACTCGCGTCCTCCATTTTTCTCTCCTGTTTCAAATTTGTATCCCACAATGCCTTGTGCGAGCAGGGAAAGCCCACCACGTGACTCATGGCGTAGTATCTTGAATTGGGTCATGGTGAAGCAGGAAAACATAGCAGAGAATTTAGGGCCATGTGGCCTTAAATTCATTAATTGTTCTATTTAAAAAAAAAAAACTCATAAAATTGGAAGTCTGTGATTTTTGAATTCAGCAGCTTTCGGTCCACTAAACAAAAATAATTGGGTGTCGGGGGGAGGAATTCTTTTTATGACCTGAAAAATCTGAAAGGTAGTCTACCTTATACACACTATAAACAATAATGTAGAAGTCATGAAATAGAAATCTATAACCAGAGTCTGTGTGGGGGATAGGGTGCCTAAGAGTTTGGCATGATACTGTATCTACACAGTAGATTTTTTTTTTTTTCAGAAAAAAAAGACGAGTTCCTTACCCTCTAGATATCCTGATCTGATCCCCAGGCTTAATTTCTCTAACGGCAATAATTGTAGTGTATCATATTTCACTGTTGTAGTCCCCCCCCCCACACACACACACACACAAAAGGAGAACACATCTCGACTTGCTCAGCAATCTCATTTAACAGAAAAACAACATTTTTTGTCATTAAGCAAGAATTACTTCCCCACCTCCCCCTTATGAAACCTTGAAACCACGTGTTGGATATTTGGGCTTTTTCGACTGTGGTTCCTATACTGATCATGAATATAGGTCAGGATATATTTCTTTCGGAGAGCTTCACTGTGCTGTTTGTTCTTGAGCATCGTGTGATTCGTTCATACTGCCTCTGTTGTCCCACAGTATTTCATCTCCTGATTGGTCCGTTATATCAGTGAGTGTCGGACAGAATTAGCATAAAAGGCATTGTCCTTGTTTAAGTATGCAAGAATCTCTCTCTCTCTCTCTCTCTCTCTCTCTTTTTTTCTGCTTCTTTTTTCAGCCATAATCCATTCATTTTCTTTGTCTGCTTTCTTAATAACTCCAAAAGAAATCCAGATGATGCTTCAAATGCTTATTTGTTTAATGAATGTGAGAGTGATCCAAAGAATCTGGACTGATCTTCAATATCGTAGAAACATAATCTAATTATATTTGGTGGGTTTTTGTCGTTTATAAACTTGTTAATTAGTGAAGATGGTGTCATCATAATAAGCAGGTTGCAGGCTGCATGCCTTATGCATGGGATAGGTGTGAGTGTATAGTAACTCAAAGCTGGCTGTCTGCCGGCCAATTGTTATTTGTTGTTTAATCGTCTCTTTAGGTAGCCTGTTTTAGGTAGGGGTGTGTGTGTGTGTGTGTGTACATGTGACGTCTGAGACAGATGGTGTGAGCATATGGTTTGCAACTTGTGATTACCTGCTGCAGCCCTTCTCCAGCTTTCCTGCTCACACACCCAAACGGGAGTTGTGGCCACCCCCCTTTAAGAGGTAAAGACATTTTAATGTCCGTGAGATGTAGCCTACGGTGCGATAACGCAGACTGATGGCTGCTCTGACACTGTGCTTAGCAATACCTCCCTCTCCACGATCACATCCCATAAATGAGTATGGAGTCAGGATTTATCAGGTTATTTCACTGTTCTTTAGGATCCTGTTCTGGAATTGCGGTTTTAGCCATAGAATTAAATGGTATACAGGGGGGGAAAACCCCGATTGCAGACAGTTGATAAATATTCCTGGCTTTGGACGTGTATTGTGACAGACTGTGCTAATATACAGTGATATGCTGGGACTGTCACATTGCCAACATCCATATGCTTCTCCACGCAGTCGTGAAGCTGTGAAATTGGGGTGTACCCTGATCTAGCTTCAGGAATTTAGATGTAGAGATGTACGGCTCTGATTTTCTTCCTCAACATTTATCAAGAGATTGAAGCATATGTAAAATATGCAAATGAACTTGCCGACATGTGTTCCATACCGTACTGTAAATCTGATGAAATCTACCATGTTGAGAACGAGAATTGTTTTGTTTGTCAAGAAATTAGTGTCATTCTGGATCAGCACCAGAGCTATGTTTATACGAGTCTGAAATGAGCAGCCTTTCTCTCTTTCTTTCTCTTTGTCTGTCTGTCTGTCTGTCTGTATTGTTCACATTATTTCTCCAAGGTTCCCCAGTGCGAGTTATAGCTACTGAGTAATATGCTTAAACCCCCCCCTTTTTTTTATATCACTGTTTTTGCACACCTGACCATCACACCCATATGTGCTTGTTGAGCATCCCATTCCAGATTTAATCCCTATTTCCTGTTTATAATAAGCTCCACTCTTCTGGGAGGGCAGTTAGTGTTACAGTTCTTTCCAAAAGTGTTCAGTGGCGTTGAGGACAGGGCTCTGTACAGGATACTCGAGTTCTTCTCCTCCAACCTTGGCACACCAGTGTCTTCGTGGAGCTCGCTTTGTGCACAGGGGCATTGTCATGCTGGAACAGGTTTGGGCTTCTGTGTTCCAGTGAAGGGGAAGCTGTAACACTACAGCAAACAAAGACATTCTAGACAATTGGCTTTTTTTTTCTCAACACTGTTGTGGCAACAGTTTGGGAAAGAACCACATATGTGTAATGGTCAGGTGTCCAGATACTTTTGGACATGCGGTGTGAGTTATTGTTGGAGCAACACAACACCCTCCATAAGAAATGGTTCTGTTCTGTTCAAAAGACTTTTGAAGGAGTCTTTGGACGTTGAGCAGAAAAGCACCTTAGAATGAACAGCACATTGATCTTTGAGGTGGTGGATGGGCTCCAACAGCAGAAGAACCATGTCATTTTCCTCTCCTGTCAGCCAAGAATAGGAATCTGAAGATGGGTTAAAAAAAAGAGAGAGAAAAAACATCACCCGGTCTGTAATCTTGATTTGGTGCCAACAGCTTGAATCCATGGACTCAACCTGCCTTGCCTTGGGTCAACAGTCCAGGCTGGTGGAGGTGGTGTAAGGGTGTGGGGAATGTTTTTTTTTGACACACTTGGAGCCTGTTAATACCACCAGTGCCACAGTCTGTTTCACTGTTGTTGCTCACCATCTCTTTATGGCCACAGTTTACCATCTTTAATGGCTACTTCCAGCATGATGATGCACCATGTCACAAAGAAAAAGTCTTCTCAAACTGGTTCCATGATCATGACCATGAGTTCATGGTCCTTCAGTAGTCTTTGCAGTCACTGGATCTGAATCCAGGAGAACACCTTTGGGACATGGTGGAACAGGAGCAGCATGAACGTGCACCTGAAAAATCGGCAGCAAGTGTTTAATGCAGTGGACCAGAATGTTTCCAACCTCTTGTGGAATCCATGCTGTGGCTGTTCTGAGAACAAAAATGGTTAAGCTACTTGTTCATCCCATTTGCATCTCTGACAGGCTTTCATCAAACATGTTAATCTTATTACATCAGGATCAAATTCCTATCAAGTCCCCACCTCTTCACATGTCGCTCCTGGCTAGTTGCTGGAGAGGCAGGAGATGTTTGAAAATTTCGGTTTCAGAGAGTGAATTTTCAACCTGTCTGTCATTCTGAAGTTTTCAGGACCCTGTTCAGAAGAAAGCAACAACTGGTCTTGCTCAAAATGCCCAAGCATGACCCAGCAGAGGCAATTAAATCAGAGCATTCCCCAACTGTACTAGAATGGACTCGAGGGAAGTGCAACACAAGATCCATCCTGATCAAACTGTACGTAGCTCCTTCCAAAACAAGTACCAAGGATTCGTCAAGATTTCAGAAGGTCAAACTATTTCAGTAGTGAATACTCAGTATTCCTCAGTTTCGAGTACAGATTGATTGATTCTCCTTCCACTATAAAAGGTTCACAGACTGCAAGTGACTCGCGTGATTGACTTTAAGAAGCATGTCATCACAGTATACTACATCCATTCTTGAGGTTCTTGCTTGCTAAAGTAGCATGAAATGTAATACCATTTGCTGCATGCAATCAGTTTGGGGGGGGGGGGGGGGAACAAGTGTTTTCTTTTTGTCTGAGCTTCCAAGATGTTCACTAATCTGCTCGCGTCTTTAATTGTGAGCTCAGTAGGAGGAGCTGCTTGTCGGTGGAATAAAGTTACTGGTCCAGAAGTAAAGTGATGACCACGGTTATTCCCGGCTTTTGGCTCGAAGATGGCGTCCTCCCTCCTCTTTCTGCACAGCTTTTAATTCTGTGGGGGAGGAAAGGGGGGGGAAGCCCCTTGTTCTGACAATAGATTTTTTTTTTCCAGCCATATGTTTAGCTGACATCTTCATCAGGTTCACAGCAGGTTACCTTAGTTAACTCTCACACGACTGCTTGATGGGATTTTCTCCCAGTTCCTTGACTCGCTCACACAAAGTCGAGATGAGGCCCAAAAGAAAACCCAAGACCCTGCCAGTGGGCCACTCACAATGGCATTATTGTGGGTGTTAAGTAGCTGCAGCTTCCTCTAACAGGCTGCCTCTTTGCACAGACCTGTTAGCAAAGGCAGACAATGGCTTTGTTCTGGGGCATCGAGCAGGCTAGTCCACACTACGACATACTGCGAAATAAATCTTTTATAGATAAGGGGGGGATAAGGAGGGGGGTGGAAGAAAGATGAAGACTTTGCCAAGAAGAGTGAGAGTTCAGCAGTTTAACCTCTGGCCGAGAACAAGAGGAGAAGAGTGGATGATGCAAGTTGTCAGGATTTACATGGTTGTTTGTCCATGGGTGCCATCACAAGAAATTAAAATTGTTACTGAGGTGCGTGTAAACCTCCAAAAATTCATGTCTGTCTGTCTGCCTGTCTGTCTATAGCAAATTTGATAAATAGAAACTTCATACAAAACGTCCAACAAAATCATTTCCGTTAAACAAACCGGTGAAATGATGGGAGCAATTTGTGAAAAATGCGATGATAATTCTTGAAAAATAAAGATATGTTCTCACCATCAAATACTTTTATTCCATATCTTGTTGCACTTTTTTTGGAGGGGGGGTTTGTTTTTGAGTAGAGGTTTTTTTTTTTTTTTTAATTTCATCCTCAGTTGATTCAGCAACACGCTCTGCCATTTTGTTTTTCTCTACTCACAGTATACGAGCTGATATCCTAGGAGTAGAATAGCCAATCAGAGGACGCGATTGCTCACAGCCAGTGAAAGAAAGAAAGCAAAGAAAGAAAGGGTGGCACGGTGGTATAAGGTTAGCACGGTCGCCTCACAGCAAGAAGGTTCTGGGTTCGAGCCCCGTGGCCGGCGAGGGCCTTTCTGTGCGGAGTTTGCATGTTCTCCCTGTGTCCGCATGGGTTTCCTCCGGGTGCTCCGGTTTTCCCCACAGTCCAAAGACATGCAGGTTAGGTTAACTGGTGACTCTAAATTGACCGTAGGTGTGAATGCGAGTGTGAATGGTTGTCTGTGTCTATGTGTCAGCCCTGTGATGACCTGGTGACTTGTCCAGGGTATACCCCGCCTTTCGCTGGGATAGGCTCCAGCTTGCCTGCGACCCTGTAGAACAGGATAAAGCGGCTAGAGATAATGAGATGAGATGATGAGATATAGAAATGGTCATGTTTTTGTTTCCGGGCCATATCTTTAAAACTATTGAAGATATCTTCATCAAACTTTGTATACATATCAAGCAACATGTGAACTGGTGCCTTTTTACTATTTTGGATTTTTGGAAAAAAAAAAGTAATTTTTCAAATTTTTACATAAAAATAGGTTTTGACTTTGTTTCTAAGAGCAATGTTTGTTTCCGGAGAGCATATCCAAAACTATTTGTGATACGAATTTGAAACTTGGTATACATGTTAACAAGGTGATGCAGATGTGCCTTTTCATACTAAGAAATTTTAATTTTTCATGTTTCCATGGAAACAATTTCAGACTTAGTCTCTCAGGTTAGTCTTGGGGGGTAGGTTTTGTTTCCAGAGCAGAACTTGAAAACTGAGTGGTTTGGTCTTGAAAGTTGGTATATGTGTTGATTTAAGTAATGTATATGTGCCTTTTGATACTAAGAAATGTGAGAAATTTAAATTTTTAGCTCACCTGGACCAGAGGTCTGGTGGGTTTATGCCATGGGCTGCTGAGGTCAGTGTAAAGAGGTAGGGTTGGTTTTTTGCTGCAGAGCTTGAAAAATGTGAGATATATGTAATATCTTGAAAGTTGATATATAGGGTGAGGGATATAGATGACTGTCGTCTTGTTCTTTTTTTCTTTATATTTTAGGAAAAAATTAGCTGTAGATCACCAAGTTACTTCAGAGCATTTAATTTAACTTCAATCATTTTTCTGATTTGTTGCTCTCTAGATGATTTGTAATCTGTGCAATTAGTGTGTGTCCAGTATACCTTTTACTCACTTTATAAATGCAGTTTAAAAATTTGTGCCAGACCTTTTTTTTTTCCTGTTTTCTCATTTTACTGATCATACTCATCATTACTTAAAACTGCATGACATATTAATTAAAAAAAATCTATAGAAGCAGGATATGCTTTTATTATATGGACACAAGTGTTTTACTGGGAAATGCATCACTCGTATTTTTCATATAAGCTCCATCCAGGAACTAAAACCATCACACACATCTCTGTGTCACTTGTGAGGAAATCGATGAATTGTCTTGATAAATTTGGGGACTTTGTTTGTGAATGTGTCAATATTCACAAAAGAAAATCACACGTTGGCTTGAAGATGTGAAGTTTATCTACTCGTGTTGAAAAACTCACATTTTTCATACGAAATACATCGCGGATTTGAGTGACTCACATTTTCCAGTATATTTCCCGCTGATTTGACGCACGTTGTCAATGTCGGACCAGTTCAAAATTAAAACTCTTTTGATTAACTTGTGCTTATTTATTTATTTATATTGTGGATGTGTCCATATAATCTAAAGAACATTACACAGTGGTGCAAAGATGTGAAGTTTATCCTCTCATGTTGAAAAATACATCACTTGTGAAACCACTAGATGATAAACTTCATACCTTTGTGCCATCGTGTAATTTCCTCTGTCTGTCTGTCTGTCTGTCTGTCTTAGATTGAATATGAATTTTTAATTGAAAGGCTTGATGTCAGATTGGTGCGCCATTAACTAACTAATTAATTTATTTGTTATTGGTTTTTCTGAAAACAACAGGTCAAAAATATACATTCAGCACATTTGGTTGAATGTCCCTTAACAAGTTTCATGTTGAACAGATGTGTTTGGTAGTAGTCACCAAGCTTCTGGCAGGGTTCTGGTTGGATGTTTTGACCATTCTTCTTGGTAGAATTAGTATCCGTTACATTTGTGTTTCCTGGCACACACCCAACATTTTAAGCCCAGTCCACATACTTTTGGTTCCTGGGTTGTTCCTGACCAGCCGAGTATTCACTACTATTGCACTGAAACACAAATTGTTTGTGAGCTTGGCTGCTAAGGGGTGTCTGAACATTTTGGGTTTTTTTAGTTCTATTTTAGAGATTGTGTTTGAATGGTTGGTGGTTTTGAGATCTATTTTAAGATATTGATAATTTATCCTTTTAATTGCACTGCATTATGCTGATGAGAAACGCTTTAGTTTCTTTCTGTGTATGCAAATAATACTCAGGGAAATGACACTCAGGGAAATGACACAGTGAATCTTGAACCAGTTTCCTCTCGGCTGATGGGGACAGTTTAGGTCTTGTTCCAAACCTCGGCAAAGTGGCTCCACCTTGCAAACAAACACGAGCCAGATGTTTCAGATTTCTCATTTCACATTTGATACATAATGAAATCGAACACACCAGCAGTTGTGTTAATGTGCAATGACAGGCATGCAGTTAACCTGTGTGTGTGTTGTATATATTATTTGTGTGTGTACGCTCTCTTGTAGTATCTCTATCCAGAGGGCCGACAGACAGACATGATAAAACGTGGTGTCAGCTGTGATAGTACGCTGGTCTGTCTCCACTACTCACCTATTAACCCGTTTCCCCCTGTCTGGGCTCCATCAAAGAGACGCATATCGACTTGTAACGATGGGCATCCCCAGGATGGCCAGACATTGATTAAAGGCTGACCTGCACTGCCCATGCCTGAGGGTGCCAGTGAGCTGCCATACTGTTGAAGGTTAGCTGGGTACGAAGGCCTTTGAGGATCAATACTCCCGAGCCTGCCTTCGGCTACGCTTTCAGTCAAAAATAGCTCGCTCCTCTGAGATGATTTCAATTCTCACCCATTAGTCTCCGTCTGTGGCCCAGTCAAATGACTTGGTCCAGGCTGACTGGAGCACACTGGATTGTTTTCCCACCGTCACCTTCATAAACGACACGTTTTAAGGCCTACTCAGGTGGTCACTTTGGTACGAAGAAAGCAGTGATGGTTATATAGATAACCCCTGCCAACGCTTTCAAAATTCCTGGGACCTTGTACAGACTTCCATACAGCCATTTGATGGGGTTATGTTTGTTTCTTCTTTGAATGGATTGTTGAGGGCTCAAAGCTGCCTGTATGAGCAAGTTGTTTGTTGTTTGAAGGTGTTTAAGTGCAAAATCCAATATCACATTTGTAAATCTTATGTATTAATATACTGAAATGTTTAGTGTACAACCTGTGCTTGTTTCCAGCTTTTTATGCTAATGTATGCGTCCAGTACGTGTGTGTGTGTGTGTGTGTGTGTGTGTGCGCCGACTTGGGGCAGTTCACAGACCTGCTGGGAACAGGCAAGCTCTCATTGCGCCAGGGGTGGGTGGGGAGGTGCGTAGAAAGAAGGCTGTTGGGGAGTGTGTGTGTGTGGCGGGGGATTAAGCAGCCTCAGGTCTGTCACGGTGACATTTCTCTCTGGCTCAGCAGTAGGGGTTAGGTTTCCCCTCGTAACCTTCAACTTTCAGCCTTAACCCATTAATCCCCTTTGTGTCTGTCCGCCCCGTGCGTTTCGCCCTCATGCAAAAAAACGCTAACAATATGGCAGCGGGAGCCGGTGGAGGCAACGTGCTCGGTTCTCTTTGACAGCTTTTCACCCTCAGACAGGGGCCTTTATCTCACCACACTCCCTAGTGTAACCCCACCTCAAATACAGGAGACAGTTGGAGACTAAATCAGAATGAACAATGATCTCGGCCCACTATTTTCCACTGATTAACAGATCAGTTGTCCTGTCTTTGGTGGATGCAGTGAATCTAAGCCAGCCATAAGTAGTAACTTTTAGGCTTCAGAAGCTATTTGCTCCCCCCCCCCCCCCCCCCCAATTTTCTTCTAATAAACAGACAGGAAGCTCCTCCTGTGCATGTATAGCTACATAAATATTACACATTTTGGATCTAATATTAAATTTTAACCTAGTCTGTCAACCAAAATCTCATCCAGAGTGGATGTGCAGCTTTATGAAAAGAGCTCATCTGAATTTTGGCCTTTTTATGTCCGTGTGCTATGGTGAGGAAATCCCATGGGGAAGGAGATTTGCAAGTTTTGTTCATATGAATAAGCATGCATCTTGAGGTATGGTTTATTATGAGACCCTCCAGGATATGTTCCACAGAAGGTGTATTGTTCAGGGGTGTGTGTGTGTGTACTGGGGGGGGTCGTCAATGTGTTGCATTCACCCCTCCCTCTTGCCGTTCTGTTTCCTCTTCACTTCTCCTTGTACCTAATTTCTTCCTTAACTCTGTCCTGATTTTGTGCCACGTCCATCTCCTTGTTTTCAGCAACCTCTTTTTTTCCTCGCTCTTCCTCTTTCCTTGATCAGAGGAATTCACATTTCCCTTGTTTTGTGTATCCTCCCTGGCAGTGCTTCTCATCCTCTCACCCATAAAATCAGCATAAAATTGACCCAACTCTGCCAAATCAGATGAAGGGTTTACGCTCCCCGGAGAGAAGGATATTTGGTCTTTGTAGACGTCTTAAGACCGAGTCTGTGAAATCTTGTGAGGGGATTATGTAACGCACCTTGGTCTTCCCTTTTCTCCTTCCTAAGTCAGGTTAGTTTCCCGTGCCTAAAAGTAAAAGCCTTCCTATTGAGGAAGGGCGGTAAGATGAGAATAGGAGAGGATGATGAAAGAAGGATGAAGATTGCTTGTGGTCGGTCAGGAGAGTTCGAAGGAGATGTTCAATCACTCCCTGTTCAATCAGAGCAATAATTAGTTTATTAAAAAGGACGCGTAATTAGAGTAGCAGGACACGCTAAGATGATCCACGCTACTGAAATGGATGAAACTAGCTGTCCTGTATGCCATGTTTATCCGAGCAGTGATGCCATCATATAGTGCATCTTACTTTAAAATGGTTTCCTTTGCCCCAGTTTATTCACTAACAAAAAAAAAATTTAACCAGTCGCTTCCCTGTGCCTAACTAGGTTGCTTCCTCTTTAAAGAAGATTTTTAAAAAAGAAGTGCAGCATCTGTTCCGTAGAGTTAGATTTGTTTTCTCGTTTCATGAAGTACGTGTATGGTTTCCGTGCATCCTGGGGCTCACTGCTCTCTGGCTATGTGCTCCATTTAATTGACCTTCAGTAAAACGCTGTGTGAGCTTGCTTTCTTTACAGTCTAATGGTAGTGCTGGTTTTGTGTCTGCGATCGCACAGACTTGGTACAGTATTTTGCTAATGTGTAGCATACGTCTAAAATTAAAATAATTGATTTTCTTCATAGGTACTTAACTTGAAACCTGCTGTGTATTATTAGTTTAATGTTTACCTCAAGGTTATTTAATTGTCTCTTCGTAGCTGTGGATGTGTATACACGAATTAGTCAAGTGAACACATTAGAAGTGTGAGATGAATCGAAAGTCTCAGCCAGAAGAATTTTTTTTCCCGATTGAACACGTACATTTGATGAAATGGAGATTGTGTCGAAACATTTCACTATTGCGATGCCTATTTGCAAAATAAACAAACCAACACCAAGATTTTGATTTGACTCCTATACGTATCCTATTCTCTGTAGTGTAATTTTAAGGAAGGCTTGACCTGAGGATTGACTTTGTTTCAGATCTAATCCCAAACTCTCTTTAAACTGCTTACAGTTTAAAGAGAGTTTGGGATTAGATCTGAAACAAAGTCAGTAGTCAATAGCAATAATGCATTACATTATCTTCAAAAGGAAGTGTAAAAATTTCATCCATTTTAGATGTCTGTGGGCCTTGCCATGACTGATGATATTAGCATATGCAGAGCTCCTTGTGCTCGTGCGCTCTGCCGCAGTGTGCCGGCACACAGGAGAAGCCACCCTTTGCCCCCACCCCTTTCATTAATATGTATGTGTTCTGAATGGTGTGCATGGCGTTGTGCAGCCACTGATTAATGCTGTCTGTCAATTGCTTACAGATCCGACAGTGCTGTGGAAGTTCCCCCAGGACTTTGGAGACCAGGTTGGAAACAGCACAACTTTTCCCCCCTTCCCCCCACCTCCCTCCCTCTCTGCTCCTTTGCTCGTTTCTGTTCAAATGGACCTCACCACCTCATCCATGACCCCTCCCTTTCCTTCTGAGCTGCACCCCATCTCTCTTTATCCTTTCCTTTCCTCCTACATCCCCATCTTTCACTAAGTGGTTACTAAAAAAAGAAGAAAAAAAACCCCCAAAGTGCAGCTCCTGAAGTCCATTTCTGCTACAAAAAGCAGAAAAAACAAGACGATTCATAATTTCAATGTTATCTCAGTTTCATGAGCATGGTTCTGACATAAGAAAATAGGGCTTGTAATCACAAAGTTATGACATCTCATTGTCATACTGTCTCAGAATTTTAAGGATAATATATTAAAATTATGACTATCTCATTATGACTTAGTATCTCAAGTATGAGATGATATCTTGAAATTATGACTTAAAATTGCGACTTGGTATCTCATCATTATGACTTGGTGTCTTGAAATTATGACTTTGTATCTCATATGACGCTATTGAGAAATTATCACTTAGTATCTCATTGTGACCTCATTACCTTGAAATTATGACTTATCTCATAATTGAGCATCTTCTAATTTTGACTTGGTATCTGAAAATCTTGGCTTATTACCTCATCTCATTATCTGTAGCCGCTTTATCCTGTTCTACAGGGTCGCAGGCAAGCTGGAACCTATCCCAGCTGACTACGGGTGAAAGGCGGGGTACACCCTGGACAAGTCGTCAGGGCTGACACATAGACACAGACAACCATTCACACTCACATTCACACCTATGGTCAATTTAGAGTCACCAGTTAACCTAACCTGCATGTCTTTGGACTGTGGGGGAAACCGGAGCACCCGGAGGAAACCCACGCGGACACGGGGAGAACATGCAAACTCCCCACAGAAAGGCCCTCGCCGGCCACGGGGCTCGAACCCAGACTTTCTTGCTGTGAGGCGACAGCGCTAACCACTACACCACCGTGCCGCCCAGCTTATTACCTCGTACCTCATAATCATAACTATGACAAAGTATTACTCGATTTCTGATCATTATAATTTAGTATCTTGAAAATATGACTCCCGTAAGTATGAATTAATCTCATAATTATGACTTGGTGTCTTGAAATTATGACTTGGTATCTCATAATTATAACCCTATTGAGGAATTTTCACTTGGGATCTCATAATTGTGACTCAATATCTTGAAATTATGACTTTCTATCTCAAGTATGAATACATCTCATCATTTAAATTATGATTTTTTAAAATTTCATAATTATGACTATCTCATAATTGCGACTTAATATCTTGAAATTATGACTTGCTCGCTCATGATTAGGACTTGATATTTCATAATTACTTTATCTCTTAGTTATGACACTATTGAGAAATTATCATTTGATATCTCATAATTGTGACTCATTATCTTGAAATTATGGCTTGGTATCTCAAGTATGAGATGATATCTTAAAATTATGACTTTGTATCATATGACTTAGTATCTTAAAATTGCAACTTGGTATCTCATTATTATGACTTGGTGTCTTGAAATTATGACTTTGTATCTCATTATGACACTATTGAGAAATTATCACTTGGTATCTCATTGTGACTCTATCTTGAAATTATGACTTTGTCTCTTGAGTATCTCATAATTATGAAGTGGCATCTCAAAATTATGGCATTGCATATGTCCTCATTATGAAACTATTGAGAAATTATCAGTCGGTATCTCATTGTGACTTATTATCTTAAAATGATCATTTTGTTTCTCATAAGTATGAATTAATCTACAATAATTATGACTTGGTATCTCAAATATGAGATGGCATTTTGAAATTGTCTTTGTATCACAACTTTTGATGTAGTGCCTTAAAATTGTGACTTAGTATATTATTTTTACTTGGTGTCTTGAAATTATAACCTCTTTCTACCTCAATTATGAGTGTCTTCTAATTATGACTTGGTATCTGGAAATTATGACTTCATATCTCATATTTAGTATCTTGAAACTACGACTTTCTATCTCGGAGTCATGACTTGGTATCTTGAAATTATGACTTCGTATCTCAGTTATGACCACAGGCGATTGCTCTAAGACAACGAGGGAGGCTCAGCCTCCTCTAAAAATGACGAACATCGTGTAGGATGAATTGCGCTAGGCTTATGTTATAGCCAACCTTATAACATTGCTATTTCAGATCCAGAATCATAGAAATATATGTGCTCAACCCAACTACAGTGCGAAATCATTCCGTTATAACTTTCCCCAGTTCGCCTAATGTGTGCGTGAGTTTTTCCCCCTTGTGACAGCGCGATGCAGCCCAGCCTCAGTGGACTTTAATGGCATTTGGGAGCTATGCGCTTTCAATATCAAAATGCAAGACGGTTATTGGACAAATACTGCGAAAATGCCCGCCCACTGGACTCCCAGCCTCAGTGCACTTCAATGGCATTTGGGAGCTATGCGCCTTCAATATCAAAATGCAAGATGGTTATTGGACAAATACTGCAAAAACACCCGCCCACCGGACTCCCAGCCTCACAGTGGGAGGGACATGGCAAAGCTTTCCGCGAGGAGACTGGTGATTGGTGAAAGCGGCCGGATATTTTCTTTGACAGCTCGTTTCAACTATAGACAGGCAGCGGTGAATCTCAGTTCAGTCCCATGCGGATTCGCAAGTGCTGTGGTGTATTGTAAGAGATCAGTTTGCATTTCGATTTCATTCATTACATACGGTTTCTACCAGCTTTTTTTAGTTTGTATATATTTTCATTGTAAATAAAGTGTCAAGTTTGCTATCTTAGTTCCAGAAATTTCGTTTATTTGAGTGACTGAGCTTGAACTTGAGGGGGCTAGTCAGCTAGCAAGAAAGCTGCACACGGATGCCAAGCATTGCTGATTTAATTTTGGCGAAGCCATTTGCCAGTCTTCCTTTCGAGGAAAAAATTAAAATTAAAGAGCAGGGTAGACCAACGCCTCAAACTGACTTGGTGAAAAAGGTAGGGAATAATACTCATTCCTTTCAGCTCTCCTGGTACGAGAAAGTGAATTGGCTAACAGCAAGTGACCCACATCAACAACAGTAAATAGGCTACTTTAGTAATATGTCATGGATGGACCAAAAATATAGAATCTATTTAAAATGTTTATGCTGAGTATATTATATTGGAATATATATTTTTCTGGATATGAATTAAACACAGCTACAATTTGGAAAACATTTTTAAACAAAAACACAGCCGAGAACATTTCACACTACAGACCTGGATTAAAAGTGAAGGGTTATCAGAATTGTCAGTAAAACATTTCTCAGTCAAAATAAGTAAAATATAGGGAAAGTGTCATTGAATGAAATGTGTGGCACCCAGCTCTATGTTTGGCTCCCCAAGGTCAGTGCTTGTGCCTATTCCAGAACACTCTGCTGTTACTGCTGAGGTTCCTGACAAAGAGCTGCTTTCAATAATGATCAATTTTTAAACAACATGCCACAATTTTAAAATATAAAATGTTAAAATATACCCCCCCCAACACCACCATCATGTATATTGGACAGTAGGCTAATGGGCCAAAAGAACCTGTTATTTCACAGTTTGTGACCCTGCCAACAATCAGCCAGATCAGAGGCAAGAGTATGGGCAAAATTGATGTTTTTTTTCTTTTTTCTTTTAAAATCTGGAAATATCGTAACCGACCAGCCTCCCCTGTTTGAAAGACTACCAGCCGGCACTGGTTATGACACTATTTGAGATTATCGCTTGGTATCTCATAATTGTGATTTGAAATTATGACCTATCTCATAAGTATGAACACATCTCATAGGTATCATTAAACTGATTTTGTATTTCATAATTATGACTATCTCATAATTGCAACTTAATATCTTGAAATTATGATTTGATCTCTCATGATTAGGACTCTATCTCATAATTATGAGACTTCACTTTTTTTTTTAAATGATGAAAATGGACTTCTGTGGATGTATGGGTTACAGAGCTGGACTGAACATTTTGAGGAGCAGAGATGGACAAAGTACCCATCTTCATTACTTAAGTCAAAGTACAGATCCCACTGGTCAAATGTTACTCCGATACAAGTGAAAGTTGTACAGTCATATTTTTACTTAATTTAAAGTACTGAAGTACTTTGCTTTTAAAAATACTTAAGTATTAAAAGTACATTTTCTGTCCACGCATCGTTGTATTATTGTCACAACGCTTACAAAACCTAATGCCTCTGAAGCAACTGACTGGATTTTCTGACTAGCTTGTAAAACCTGTATAACAAACACCTGGTAGAATGTTACAAAATGAAACGCAGCTTACAATCAAGCAGAATCATCAATAAGATGTGAGCTAGTTTTTCTTTTTCGCGACTGGTAAAAAATACATAGTAGCTATAGTAATTATGCAAGGTCACAAAAGCTACAATGTTAATGTTACCGAAGACAGAAATGTGAATTCACAAAATGAACGCATGCTGTGCCATCATGGTGGTTTAATGTTAAGCTAGCTAGTCAGTGAAGCTCCACCTGACATGCTAGCAAACTCTTCAAACTCGAAATCATATTGGGTAGCTAATAGTGCTGTCAAAGTTAACGCGATAATAACGCGTTAACGCGATCTCAATTTAACGCGATTAAAAAAAATAGTGCTGTTAACGCAAATTCTAATTTGGCCCTGCGAGTCACCCGTAGTTCCTGTTGATGCTTGTCGCGCGCTGCTTCAATAAGAGTATGTGTGAGTGATGGAGAAAGGCATAGACATATAAACATCCTCGCCGCCATATTGGACGGGGCAAAGTGGAGAATAAAGATGCCTCATTCATGTGCTGCGTTTAACTGTACCAACAGGTTTACCGTCCAAACGAGATCACATGGGATTACCTTTCACAGGTGAGACTGGAAAAATACTTTTCAATACTGTTCCTTCAGTCTTCAGTTTCCCAGCTCATCTCCACCGGGTAGGTGTAGAGTTATAAGCAGTGAGAATTAGATAATACAGTGCCACACTATGATGAACGTTTTTGAACGTATGATGAATGTTTTTATTTTTCTGTTTTTTTTCTTCTTTTATGGCAAATACTTCTCTTCAAAAGAAACTAATGAAGAGTAAAATAAAACATTTTATTTTCACAGTGATATGCACTTTATTTTTCATCCCTTGGTTTTCTCATCTAATATGGAAGTTATGGATGTCAGTGGCTGTGACAAGACGTGTTATGCTCTGCAATAAAAAAAAAACATTGGTAGAAAGCAAGCCCATTCACTTTTTTATGCTGATAAGAGAATTACAATGGTTTTTCATGTGACAAAAATGTGCGATTAAATTGCGATTAATCGCGAGTTAACTATGACAGTCGTGACATTAATTGCAATTAAATATTTTAATCGCTTGACAGCACTAGTAGCTAACAATACTAGAAAAGAAAGATTTCTACATTCTGTTTATTTGGCAAGATTGTTAAAACATATTTCTGAAAGGACTTCAGAAGTTAACGTTATTCATGTTAGCATAACTCTGTTTTTACACGCTAACTAACAGTGTCCAAGTTAACTAGCTATGTGTAAACGTTACCCGTGGACAAGGCTACGGCGACTTGGCAGGCAAATCCATAGAAAGTCATTTAACTAACCAGACTGCATAGCTATTGCAACGTTATCGCTAGCTCTGAAAGCACAGACAACTTCGTTGCAAGCTTTCTCTTGGAATAAAATGTTTAGATACGTTTACATATGCTTCTGCAGGTTGGACGGTAAGTTTTTGGAGGCCGTGATGTGGTTCGTTTTCGGCAAACATTTAAAATGAAACAAATCTTTAATCCTTTCCCCAGAGCATTCCCCAGAAGAACCGCCTCCTTCCATTCTGCCATCAATTGATCACGTTCAAATAATGCTGCTGAGAAATCACTGAACTTAATTTTATCCAGTCTATGGACGTGACGTGACCCTAGTGATTACTGATCGGCTGTCTCAGTGTCAACTGCGAAAAAACCAATCATGTTTTAGAAAAGAAAAAAAAAACATCCACTTTCAAAGCCGCTTCATAGTAATGAGGACCTTGACAGAAATGTAGTGGAGTAAAAAGTATGATATTTGCCTTTCAAATGTAGTGAAGTTGGTCATAAGTTTCCAAAAAAAAAAATACTTAAAGCAGATACGCAGAACCTTTATGTTTAAGTAAATTTCTGAGTGGATAGTATCTCCATCCTTGACTCTTGTATGCTGCATAAATGGGAATAACTCTCAAAAATATATATTTTTTAAAATCAACTGCAAATTTGGTATTCGAGCTGAGCCAGCCAGCCCTGAGTGCGTGACGTCACAGTGGTAACCGGTTTAAAGGCTGAGGCCTTTTACAGCTATAGACCAAAGTCATATAAATAAAAATTTATGGTGAAAGTAAGAAATACCGTTACTGACTTGCTCAACTAAGACTGATTTGACTTCATTGATTGTGGGTTGACGCTCATTAAAATAGGATAGGTGTTATAACTTATGCAGCATACATGTACATGCATGCATTTTCACTGATAAAACGTAAAAGGCCTAATTAAATAAATCAGATGAACTGAGAATCACATTTTGAAGCAAATTAAATAATCTTATACCGGTAACTTAAACACACAATACAGGTTACATGTATTAACCCAAATGCAGGTAAACAACGCCTTTTTAAAAAAATTTTTTAATCCAAATGAGAGTCGGAGCTTACCCGTTTGTGTTCTCGCTTCTTGAAGGTCGATCTTGTGGCCGATTTGTTTTTGAAACAATCTGACTTTTTAAAAAAATTATTATAGGACACACTGTTATTGGAGCCTAGCTCTGTTGTGTGACCCCCACCATTTTTAAAAAAATTGTTTATTTATTGTATCTGAGGTGGAAGCTTAATTTAAAAGAAAAAAAAAAGACTGTCAGTTGTTCGTTCAGTTTTCCGTTCATTCACTTCTTCCACGCAAGGGCGAGATGGCAGCAATATCCAGTTTAGAAATAAGACGGCTGCTCCACTCATTCTCTCCATACTCTGTATTCCGCCATTACTGCTCGGCTCAGGCAATTACTAAAACCCAGAACGGAACGGAACCTCACCGGTTTTAGCAACAACCACGAGGAGGTCATTGCCTGAGCGATATGTCCCGTCCTGTTCCGTCCCAGGTTTTACCAACAACCCTCCGCTCACGCTTCAGGAGGACTGGTGCAACTGAACTCACTTTAATAAAATAAATACTTTCCTTTTCTTGTTTTATTTTTCTTTAATTGCTGGACTGCACCCTCTTTTTCAATACGGGCTTATAGCCAACGCTCCAACAGATCAGGGGTTTCGTACGAGTCTTCAGTAAAATGTGCAGAGCAGAGGAGAGACCACTTCATAGGCACCCGATGTGCCCATGAACTTCTCGCAAAATGCGTCCAAATCTTTGCAGTTTTAAACATTCTTGGACCATGAATGCAACATAAATCCAGCTTCTGTCGTGTTGCTGCACCGGCCAAAAACACATCTATGTGGCATGGCAATAAATTAGCTCAAAATGGAGGATCGGAGTTGCAGTCAGCTCTGTGTTTAAGTATAGCGGAAATGGCGATTAGACCGATAGATGTTGTGACATTACGGACGTCAAGGTCATTCCCTCAGACCGCTACCTATATAAATCACTTTAATCATAAAAATTACGATATTAGATTTATTGTTAATGCTTAAAACTATTCCTGTGCCATTCTTGAGGTCTAAAGGCATTTATAAACGAAAGTGAGGCCATGGCTCTGCGTATATGCTTTAGGTAAAGTACAGATACTCAAAGTGTACTTAAGTACAGTACTCAAGTTCTTCATTACTGTCCACCTCTGTCGAGGAGTTACATATTTTAAGAAGCTAAACTGTTTTCTAACCTTTTTATCAGCGTAAAGAATTATATACGGCCAGAAATTACACATTCTAACAGAGCTTCACTAATGTGATTAATTTGTCAACTTTCAATATAATGAAACTGTCTGTAGATATATGAGCTACCATGATGTCAACTTTTTTGAGTTGAGAATGCTGGTGCATGAAAGGGTTAAATAACGGAGACAGTCAATCAGCCAGCACTTGATACTGTATAAGATAAATGGTTGTATAAGTTGGAAAAAGTAGTTATAGTGCAAACAGTTGTCCTGTAAATATACTAGTGCATCTCAAACAATTAGAATATCATGAAAAAGTTCAATATTTTCCATTAGTTCTTTAAGAAAATGAAAATTGAATGTATTCTACACTCATTACACGTAAACTAAGATGTTTCAAGCATTTTTCTATTTTAATTTTGATAATTATGGCTTACAGCACAAAAAAATAAAAACCATATGAAATATTTAATTTCGAGTTTGAGTAAAACAGTATAAATACTGTGTATCTCTCGGTCTAGTTCAGTACACACAAACACAATCATGGGGAAGATTGCTGACTTGACAGTTGTCCAGAAGACGATCATCGACACCCTCCACAAGGGAGGGTAAGCCACAGCAATGGCTGAAAAGGCTGGCTGGAAAAGGTGCACAAGCAACAGGGATGACTGCAGCCTTGAGAAGATTGTCAAAGTCAATTCAAGAACTTGGGAGAGCTTCACAAGGAGTGGACTGAGGCTGGTGTCAGTGCATCAAGAGCCACCATGCACAGACCTCTTCAGGAAAGGGGCTACAACTGTCGCATTCCTAAAATCAAGCCACTCCTGAACCAGAGACAATGTCAGAAGCGTCTCACCTGGGCTAAGGAGAGGAAGAACTGGACTGTTACTCAGTGATCCAAAGTCCTCTTTTCAGATGAAAACAAATTTTGCATTTTATTTGGAAATCAAGGTCCTAGAGTCTGGAGGAAGAGTGGAGAGGCACAGAATTTAAGGTGCTTGAAGTCTGGTGTGAAGTTTCTGCAGTCTGTGATAATTCGGGGTGCCATGTCATCTGCTGGTGTTGGTCCACTGTGTTTTATCAAATCCAAAGTCAATGCAGCCATCTGCCAGGAAATTTTAGGGCACTTCATGCTTCCATCTGCTGACGAGCTTTATGGAGATGCCAATTTCCTTTTCCAGCAGGACTTTCACAGACTGCAGAAACTTCACACCAGGCTTCAAACACCTTAAATTCTGTGCCTCTCCACTCTTCCTCCAGACTCTAGGACCTTGATTTCCACAGTGCCAAAACGTTCGCTGACCATGAGATTACTGTGCTTGATTGGCCAGCCAACTTGCCTGACCTGAACCCCAGAGAGATTTTATAGGTTATTGTCAAGAGGAAGATGAACACCCGACCCAAAAATGCAGACGAGCTGAAGGCCGCTATCAAAGCAACCTGGGCTTCAGTAACACCTCAGCAGTGCCATAGGCTGATTTGGCTCCATGCCATGCTGCAGTGATGCAGTAATTCATGGTAAAGGAGCCCCAACCAAGTACTGAGTGTATAAATGAACATACTTTTCAGAAGTTTTAATAATTTTGAGATCCTGGATTTCTGATTTTCATAAGCCATGATCATCAAAATTAAAACACAACGGCGCTTGAAATATTTCACTTTGTGTAATGAAAATTCGAATATATGAAAGTTTACCTTTTTTAATTAAATTACAAAACAAATGAACATTGATATTCTAATTGTTTGAGATGCACTAATGTATACTTGTTTCAATATGTATTTTAAAGGGGGACAATAAATTGGAATTTATTTAACTTAAAAAAACAAAACAGTTCAGACATGAACTGTATCTTTTTGAACATGAGCACTCATCACCAAATCAACTCTGCTGTGTGCCTGTAGATGTTAAAGCTTCCATTATATGGACATTTACACTAGAATGAAGGGTTCCCCCCCAGTCAGGCAGCCACTGTAAGAACTGACCATTTGGTGTTGGTCACAAGGGAGGCACTTAGCCCATGTTTACATTAGACCGTATCAGCGGATCATCAGATTAACGTTTTTAAAACGATTAGTGTGCACACAGCAACACCAATACACGATTCGCGTGCACACAGCAATACCAATACACGGATACGCTCGGCTCCGCAGGCATCCTGCGCTCCAAATCACTCCGCCCTGAACAGCGAGTGCCCTCTGGAGGGTGCGCACTCCGGCCTTGCGCAGCTCACAGAGCACGCGAGTGAAGTGAACAAGCTGTGATTCGGGACTGAGCCGCTGTGTGTGTGATCCCAGCGCACATCACTTACTACTTGCAAGTGGAAGGATGGCAAGCCTAAAGACAATCATAACTACACAATGGGCAGTATTTGCATCAGTATTTGCAGTATTTTCATACTTTTATACTCTTTAATGAAAGGTGATACAAGGCGGAAGTCCGCACCGTTTTTCAGCAGTCGTGTCACATGACCAACGCCAGCGAATCAGGAAGGTGGATGTCACAGTGACGTTGTCCAATGAGACGCCAGCTAGAGCTCAGCACAGCGTATCCACGTATTCTGAATGTTTACACAGCACCGGAGCTGACACGATCTGGATTGAATACGTGGACGCTGGTGGATTCCCGTTTCCCGGCGTTTCCAGGCGGTTTAATGTAAACGGACAGTGCATCCGCGAAGAAAACGAGACAGATACGGTCTAATGTAAACGTAGCCTTATTGAGATCTTTTATCTGGTACTCAGTAACTCATTGATGCATTGATGTGCACAAAAAGTAATACTGAACAGTCTTGGTGAAAACAAATAACATTTATTGGGGAGTTATTTGGATCAGATTGAACAGCCAGTTCAGTCCAGTAACTGATTTTAACTGACCATCTCCTTTGCAAGTGCATGCATGTTTACCTAAGCCTTAATTAGTTTGACAGGAAGAATTCTCAGTACATGACTGAATAGCCTTTATTCTCTGGTATTCAACTTGAACAAGTTCTGTAGGGACTGCCAAAATGCACCGAAATAAAAATGCTAGATTTTTTTAAATCATTTATCGCCATCATCTTTCTTTCAACATTTTACTTGTACCACAAAGCTAATATCATGCAAGATACTAACTCGACACAAATGTAGAAGTAACACCACCTGATAAATCAGAGGGGGGGGGAAAGACTTAATTACAAATTTGAAATGTAACTTAAGAATTATAATCATAATTAATATTTGGGCAAGGCTCCCCCCCCCTTAAAAGTAAAAGTGTACCAAGCTTCCTCCTGTAATGTTTGCAACTCCGGATTCTTTAAATTTTTGAATATTCTGCTGAAAATGCTCCAGGATATTCAAATATTCTACATGCATAACATAATTCAATAAATAATTCATTGCACTAATAATTTAATAAAAGAAATCCAGCAGTAGAATACAGATTATGTGAAAAGTTGCTTTCAGACCAAACAGTTCTAGTTCAGGGGGCTTGTGAGAGGAACTGGGGATCACTGGGGCTCTCCTCTGAGAACTGTATACTTTCAAGGGCTTTTTTCTGTTTGCATTCGCATCACTTGTAGAAATGCTGAAGTGATGTGAGCTGGCTTGCTAGCATGATTTTAGCAGGGAATGCTTGGAAAGATTTTTATATTTCACCTTAATGCGTCAAAATTACGCTGTATTTCCTTAATCGCGTAGACATATGCTCAGTAAAGCCTTCGCTGTTGGTCTATTTGTCAGTGGTGTGTGTTGTGGTCCCCCCCCCCATTTTCTAATGCTAATCTTAAGAGCTGTTGTTTACACGGCTTAAGATTGTACACAGATTTTTAAAAATCTTGGTTGCTGATGCTGCATTGGCTCGTGTTTGACCGATCACCATGCACGTCATATCCCTCATGGTTCCTGTTGTGCTGGGAGAGTACCTACCCTGAAGTAGGAGCTTAAAAAGGTCCCTCAGAGCTATGATCGTCCTCAGTTTCTGCAGCGCCGGCACCCCCCCCCAAAAAAGGAGACCTTCCTCCAGCAATTTTAAGAACTATGAAAAAGCTCCTTCAGACAAAAAGCACCTGAATACTCTTCTGTGTGACATTCTCTTATCATTTTATTAGTATTGCGCAATGCACAATACTATTGTTATTCTTTCGTTTTCTTCTTCTGCCAGTTTTATGGACTGTTTCTTCTCTCACAGTTTGAGATGGAGACCCCAAACCAACTTTAAACCATTTGGTATGATCGGGAATGGTGTGCTTGTTTACAGCTTTTGGATCGATGCACCAGTTCTCTTCTTGTCGTTGTTCTGTTTGTTTGTTTTTCCCCCCATAGAAAATGGGGCACACGCACGCGCAGTCAAAGCTCTGCTGCAATACTTCACATTTTTTTTCAGAGAATGCGTTTTCTACTTGCAATTTGTTACCTCTATCAATTTTCATCTCTGTGAATATTTGGATTCATTACAGCCAAGCATAGGTGGTTTTATTTGCTTCAGGCTGACTTTATTTCAAATCATAGTATTGTTGCTAAGAAGAAAAATCAGAGTTCTCAAAGAAGGATGAGATCAGAGAGGAAAATATACAGTCTACTGTAAACCTGCACACTCAAGGTCATTAAGTGGTGTGGTTTTTTAAATTTCTTTTTATTTTAAACTCTCTTATTTCAGTTTCAAATGATAGGATACGATGTCCCACAGAGGATTCTTTCGTATAATCTGTGTTTTACTGCTGGGTTTCACTTATTAAATTATCATTACAGTGTACAGTGCCTTGCAAAAGTGTTTGTCCTGTTTCGTTGCATTACAAGCTGGAATTAAAATGGATTTTTGTAGGGTGAGGATCATTTGATTTACACAACATGCCTACCACTTTAAAGGTGCACTTTTTTTACTGTGATAAACAATAAGATGAAAAGCAGAAATCTGGAGTGTGCATAAGTATTCACCCCCTTTCATATGAAACCCCTAAATAGGAGTCGTCCAACCAATTCACTTCATAAGTCATATAATTAGTTGATTAAAATCCACCTGTGTGCAAAGTGTCGCATGGCGGGCGCGCACGTGTATAAATCAGCCTGTTCTGGAAGGACCCTGACTTTGCTACACTACTAAGCAAGCAACATGAAAACCAAAAAGCACTCCAAACAGGTTAGAGACAAAGTTGTGGAGAAGTATAGATTAGGGTTGGGTCATAAAATGTATCCCAAACTTTTGAATATCCCATGGAGCACCATTAAATCCATTTTAGCAAAATGGAAAGAATATGGCACCACTACAAACCTGACGAGAAGGCCACCCACCAAAACTATCAGACCGGGCAATGAGGACATTAATCAGAGATGCAACAAAGACACCAAAGATAACACTGAAGGTGCTGCAAAGATCCACAGCGGAGATGGGAGTATCTGTCCATAGGACCATTTTAAGCCTACAGTCCACAGAGTTGGGTTTTATGGAAGAGTGGCCAGAAAAAAAAAAAAAAAAAGTCATTGCTTAAAAAAAAATTCACGTTTGGGGTTTGCCCAACAGCATGTGGCAGACTCCCTAAACACATGGAAGAAGATTCTCTGGTCAAATGAGACAAAAATTGAACTTTCTGGCCATCATGGGAAACGCCATGTGTGGTGCAAACCCAACACCCTGAGAATACCATCCCTACAGTGAAGCATGGTGGTGGCAGCGTTATGCTGTGGGGATGTTTTTCATCTGCAGGGACAGGACAGCTATTCAGGACTGAAGGAAAGATGGATGGTGCTGTACTGGTACAGGGCAATTCTGGAGGAAAACCTGTTTGAGTCGGCCAGAGGTTTGAGACTGGGACGAAGGTTCACGGTCTAGCAGGACAATGACCCTAAACATACTGCTAAAGCTATACTGGAGTGGTTTAAAGGGAAACATTAAAATGCCTTAGAATGGCCTAGTCAAAGCCCAGACCTCAATTCAATTGAGAATCTGTGGCATAACTTGAAGGTTGCTGTACACCAACGCAAACTGCTCCAACTTGAAGGAGTTGGAGCAGTTTTGCCTTGAGGAATGGGCAAAAATCTCAGTGGCTAGATGTGCTAAGCTAATAAGAGACATACCCCAAGAGACTTGCAGCTGTAATTGTAGCAAAAGGTGGCTCTATAAAGTATTGACTTGGGGTGTGTGAATACTTATGCACACTCCAGATTTCTGTTTTTTCATCTTAATTATTGTTTGTGTCACAGTAAAAAACAAGTTGCACCTTTAAAGTGGTAGGCATGTTGTGTAAATCAAATGGTGCTAACCCCCCAACAATCCATTTTTAATTCCAGCTTGTAATGCGACAAAACAGGACAAACACCAAGGGGGATGAATACTTTTGCAAGGCGCTGTATTATATACTGGACTTCTCCTTGTAGCATATATGAATATTCATGAGCATGTTCAGCAGAATAATCTGTATTTGCAAGCATTACCAGAGGAAGCTTGGTGCTGTGGGTTTTTTTTTTTTGGGGGGGGGGGGCTTGGCCAGATATTAATGATGGGAATGCTTGTGGTAATTATGGCGATCATTTTGAAGGCACTGTTTGCAGAGAAGATTGCAGCTCCTAGCAAAAATGTGTTTTGTCTCCCCATATATTTATGCTAAATAAATTATTGTAAGCGTTGCTTATTTTATATGACTAATTTCTGCTTATTTCTAAGGCTGGAGTTTATTGTAATGAACATGGCAACAAATTCCACAGAACTATTCCAAGAAGCAGTGTGTGATGCACCACTCTATCAGATTAATGGCTGCCATTATTTTTGGTGTGCCAGTTGAGAAAATACACTGTTCAGCCAGAACATTAAAACCTGAAAACTGATGGATGAAGTGAATAACATTTGATCTTGTTACAATGGCACCTGTCAAGGGGTCAAAGTCCTTCCTCTGCCAGGACCTGGTCTTTCCAGGCAGTCTCCCGTCTCCGTACTAACCAGGCCCTTAAGGCACATTGGGTGGTGCCAATCTCCGCCTCTGTAGTCCTCGGTCTCTCACCTATTATACAGCTAGGGTTACAGTGGGGGGCTGGTCCTCTGGTAACCATGAGAGTTTGACTCCCCACTCGCATCTGTATTGCAGCGTGCTTTGTCAGATGGCAGTAAGTACCATTTTTATGATGGTCTTTGGTATGACCCAACTGCGAGTAGAACTTGCGATCTCCTGATCGAGAAGTGGACACGTTAACCACCAGGCCAACTCGCAGTCCTTTCAAGGGGTGAGATGAGAACAGTCAGTTCTTGAAGTTAATGTGTTGGAAGCAGGAAAAATGGGCAAGCATAAGGATCTGAGCGACTTTGACAAGGGCCAAATTTTGATGGCTAGATGACTGGGTCTGAGCATCTCCAAAGCAACAAGTCTTGTTGGGTGTTCCTAGTATGCAGTGGTTAGCACCTACCAAATGTGGCATCAAAAGGACAAAATCAGTGAACAGGGTCATGGGTGCCCAAGACTCAATGTCACGTGGGGAGTGAAGGTCCGATTCCATAGATGAGCACAAATTGCTGAGAAAGTTAATGCTGGCTATGATAGAAAGGTATCAGAACACACAGTGCATCACATCTTTCTGTGTAGCTGCAGACCAATCAGAGTGCCCATGCAGACTCCTATCCGCTGCTGAAAACATCTACAACTGGGCACGTGACCATCAGAACTGGACCATGGGGCAGTGGAAGAAGATGGCCTGGTCTGATGAATGTTTTCTTTTACATCATGTGGACGGCCGGGTGCATGTGCATTGTTTTACCTGGGTATGAGATGGCACCAGGATGCACTATGGAAAGAAGCCAAACCGGTGGAGGCAGTGTGAGGCTCTGGGCAATGTTGTTCTAGGAAACCTTGGGTCCTGGCATTCATGTAGATGTTACTTTGACTTGTACCACCTACCTAAACATTGTTGCAGACCAGGCATGTCCCTTCATGGTAACGGTATTCCCTAACAGTAGTGGCCTCTTTCAGCAGGATAATGCACCCTGCTACACTATAAAGATTGTTCAGGAATGGTTCGAGGAACATAAAGAGTTCATGTTGATTTGGCCTACAACTTTTCCAGAGCTGAATCCAATCAAGCATCTGTGGAATGTGCGGGACAAACAAGTCCAATCCCTGAAGGCCCAACCTCACAACTTGCAGGACTTGAAGGATCTGCTGCTAACGTCTTGGTGCACGATACCACCGCACACCTTCAAAGGTCTTGTGGAGTCCACGCCTCGATGAGTCCAAGCTGTTTTGGTGGCACAAAGGGGGCCTACGCAATATTAGGCAGGTGGTTTTATTGTTTTGGCTGGCTGGTGTATACAGTAGATTGTAGCCACAGTTTCAGGAACACTTTGGACCATTAGATGAAGTAAACGTTTGTGCAGTGAGAATTCACACTTGGCGTTATCACTGTAACCAGCAGCTCTAGAAAATCTCAGAGAAAGTAAAACTTGTTTCTTGCAAATTTCCCTACATCTGACGTGTGCACTCTTGCAACTGCTTACACTGTGAAACTGTAAGAAAACTGTAATGTTGGCATGCTCACATCAACTCAAAACACAAACAGCTGCTGTGTTGTTGGGTTTGGGGTTTCACGCACTCGCAACTTTCCTCAGATCCAAGCTCATGCAGGCTTTTATTTCTCACCTCTTTTTGGAAGAATGCAACTTGTAAGGAGGGATTTAAGACCTCTGAGATCGGTCTTATGTTTTCTCAGTTTGACTTCGTTGTCAACTCTTACTAATGAACGTTAATTAATGAGGGCTATGATAACTGAGTGAGTGTGGCCAATAAAGCCTTAATATTATGACTTAATATCTCAGTTATGACTTAGTGTTGAGACATTATGACTTGGTATCTCAATTTTGAATTCGTATCTCATAAATATGACAGTAGCTCATGCTCATCACTTAATATCTTATAAATATGACTTGAGAGCTTGCATGACTTACTATCTCATGCACATGACTTAGTATCTCAATTATGACTTGGTATCTCATGACTTGGTGCCTCATGCGCATCACTTAGTATCTCATAAATGACTTATCATGACTTGAGATCTTGTATGATTTAGTATTTTCATGTGTATCAGTATCTCATAATTTACTTGAGAGCCCATGAGTATGTTTTAGTTTATCATAAGTGTGACTTGCATCTCATGATTACGACTAAGTGTCTGATGTAACTTGGTATCTTGAAATTATGAATAAGTATCTCGTACTTCTTGCGTATGAGAAGACAGCTTATAAGTATGACTTATCATTAGGACTTTGTATTGAGAAATTATGACTTGCGATCTCATACAGTGGTGCTTGAAAGTTTGTAAACCCTTTAGAATGTTCTATATTTCTGCATAAATATGACCTAAAACATCATCAGACTTTCACACAAGTCCTAAAAATAGATAAAGTGAACCCAGTTAAACAAATGAGAAATATTATACTTGGTTATTTATTTATTGAGGAAAACGATCCAATATTACGTATCTGTGAGTGGCAAAAGTATGTGAACCTCTAGGATTAGCAGTTAATTTGAAGGTGAAATTAGAGTCAGGTGTTTTCAATCAGGTGTGAGTGGGCACTCTGTTTTATTTAAACAACAGGGATCTATCAAAAGCTGATCTTCACAACACATTTGTGGAAGTGTATCATGGCATGTACAAAGGAGATTTCTGAGGACCTCAGAAAAAGTGTTGTTGATGCTCATCAGGCTTGGAAAAGGTTACAAAACCATCTCTAAAGAGTTTGGACTCCACCAATCCACAGTCAAACAGATTGTGTACAAATGGAGGAAATTCACAAAGGACCCCAGGGTAATTTCTAAGCAACTGAAGGCCTCTCTCACATTGACTAATGTTCATGAGTCCACCATCAGGAGAACACTGAACAACAATGGTGTGCATGACAGGGTTGCAAGGAGAAAGCCACTGCTCTCCAAAAAGAACATTGCTGCTCGTCTGCAGTTTGCTAAAGATCACGTGGACAAGCCAGAAGGCTATTGGAAAAATGTTTTGTGGACGGATGAGTCCAAAATAGAACTTTTTGTTTTAAATGAGAAGCGTTATGTTTGGAGAAAGGAAAACGCTGCATTCCAGTATAAGAACCTTATCCCATCTGTGAAACATGGTAGTGGTAGTATCATGGTTATAGATAATTATACCAGCAAATTCTAAAGGAAAATGTCAGGACATCTGTCCATGAACTGAATCTCAAGAGAAGGTGGGTCATGCAGCAAGACAATGACCCTAAGCACACAAGTCGTTCTACCAAAGAATGGTTAATGAAGAATAAAGTTAATGTTTTGGAACGGCCAAGTCAAATTCCTGACCTTAATCTAATCAAAATGTTGTGGAAGGACCTGAAGCGAGCAGTTCATGTGACGAAACCCACCAATATCCCAGAGTTGAAGCTGTTCTGTACGGAGGAATGGGCTAAAATTCCTCCAAGCTGGTGTGCAGGACTGATCATCAGTTACCGGAAACGTTTAGTTGCAGTTATTGCTGCACAGGGGGGTCACACCAGATACTGAAAGCAAAGGTTCAAATACGTTTGCCAATATGTAATATTGGATCATTTTCCTCAATAAATAAATGATCAAGTATAATATTTTTGTCTCATTTGTTTAACTGGGTTCTCTTTATCTACTTTTAGGACTTGTGTGAAAATCTGATGATGTTTTAGGTCATATTTATGCAGTCCATATGAGTATCTCATATGTATGTTTCTTTATCTTCTAATTATAGCTGAGTGTTGAGATGTTATAATTTGGTCTCTCATAATTGACATTATGACTTGGTATTTGCATACTCGCAGTATTCCCCAGATCCAAGCTCATACAGACTTTTATTTCTCACTTCTGTTACTTCTTGGAAGAATGCTACTTGTAAGGAAGGATTTAAGACTTATTAAGGTGTACGTTTTCTCGCTGTCTACTCTTACCATTGAACATTACTTAACAAAGGTTATGATGATAACTTGGTGAGAATAGCCAATGAAGACATTCAGCAATTGAGCTGAGCAAATGATGGCTTTGGTGCTGAGGTGGTGGAACAGCAGCTATGGGGCTAACGGAGACACTGAGCCAAGGAAGACTGGCTGAGCGAGCTGAAATTGCCAAAGCTGTAAAATCATTCGGTTGTTGTTGTGCCCCGAGTTTTTGCAGTTGGGATTTCATTTCTTTTTATTTTGGAAAACTTTAGGGCCACATAAATCCCATACAACTATCTAACTCATGTGACCTATGCTGAAATACAGGTGCTGGATGCAATATATGTACACACAATAACACTATATGCTTTCTAAATAAACAAGTTAGTCAAAAGAACTAGTGGGAACACATCAGGATGTTAAGACAGATTGCTCAAGTTTCAACATGTTCATGAACGTTGTAATAATCTCTCCATATTTAGTGCATTTCTGTGCTTGTATCTCAAATATGGAAGTGTTCTGCGATTTATGTTTTCTGCATCACAGAAATCACCAGGCCTTAGTGATCAAAAAAGATCCATAGTGGTGTTGAATTCTCGAGTGTGACTGGTAAGGTGTTGACTGGTTTCCCATAAGAGCAGCTCTGACAGTAGTTTCAGTTGCAGGCCAAATCACTTGGTTTATACTCATGCATTCGTTCATTTCTATAGTAAATTTAACAATAATTTAACAAGAACCAAAGGCATAATCGTTGATATGATGATAACCAGGAGGGAACCATCAGGGCTGTCTAGGCATTCAGAGAAGGCCCAAACATATCAGCATTTCAAATATTACATTTCTTTCATTCTTTAATTGCTTTCATTCTTTTATAATTTCATTATTATTCTCCTCTTCTAATTCTAATTTGGCCTCATTTTCTATGAAATTTGCTTCAGAAATGAAAGGATTACTGTCCTGAAAACATTTAAATAGAGTTATCCAATGATATATATTGTTTGTCTGTAGGCTGAGAAGAGTTTAGAACTGGCTCACTCATTGTAACCAATGAGTTCATTGCCGGGACAGAAGGCCATGGCAGTGTATGTTTTTATGTAGGTGGTGACAGATGAATTAACCAATCAGATTTAGATTTATAGTGGGAGGGACAAAAAATTTATCGCCCTAGGCCTGCTCGAAGGCTTAACCGCGAGTCAGTGCAGCAGTGAAGTCACATTTCAGCCGGTGTAGAATTCATCAGTGTTAGTGAATGCTAATAAAGCAGTCAAGCCAGTACTATCGAGAGCAAGTAGCACAGGCTAACGACCGAGAAACTAAAATTTCTGTCTCCAGACTCTTCTTCCATACTGCATGCTCGCCACAGTATTTTGCACTCAGATTTAAAGCTTGATGGCCTTTCGATTTCATAAAACTTGTGAAATTTAGTTCCCTCTGAAGTTTGGTCATGTGATGCATGTTTATTTCTGTAATATCTCACAAAACATCAAGCCATTCTGTGGCTGGGAAGTGATTTAATTTGAGGGGATTCCTGAGCAAATAATGTGCACGAAATTGCTCGCTTTGTGCAGTCGAGCAGACAGAGGAAGTTCGTGTGTGCGCGCATGCGTGGGTTTACCTTTGACCGTGCACTGACAGTTCCATCATTCTGTTGCTAAACGAACAGCTAATCACACCAAGGTGCTCCCTAACTGCCGATATTTATTTATTTATTTATTTATTTATTTATTTGGTCCTCCGTTTCCTTTCCTTCATATATAACATAGCATCTTTGCTTCTCGCTTTCCATTACTGTAGTCGGTCTTTCACGTTTCATTCGTACACTCGTGTCCTCCATTTTTATTTCCTGTTTCAAATTTGTATCTCACAATACCTTATGCGAACAGGGAAAGCCCACCATGTGATCCATGACATAGTATCTTGTATTGGGTCATGGTGAAGCAGGAAAAAATAGCAGAGAATTTAGGGCCACGTGGCTCTAAATTCATTAATTGTTTTATTCGGGGGGGGGGACTAATAAAATTTGGAAGTCTGTGTTTCGAATTCAGTAGCTTTTGGTCCATTAAACAAAAATAATTGGGTGTCGGGAGAAAATTCTTTTTATGACATACACTTGAAAAATCTGAAAGGCAGTCTACCTTTTAAGTATTCATTTCCCTATGTAATTTACTATAATTTTAAAATCAACATCAACAACTACACACGAGAGCAACCTGGCAGCTTGCCGCTAATCCCTTGCAAAATCCTTTGCCCTGTTGCTTTTTTGGTGTGTCTAGCTAAGTTTTGGCTGAGCTCAAGTCCCAGCTCTGATAGTAACAGCTCGTCACTGATAACGGGAACTCACTCACATTCCACAACATTAAAAGTAGCTATAACTGGATATAAAAGTATGAAATGTTCGTGACGGAATAAAATATCTAACCTCTGATAAATTGCTGTGGTAGAAGAGAAATAAAGCATTTTGAGATATGATGTTATGGGTAAATAATCAGCTCTGGGGTAGAGTCAGAATCCTACACCACTATTGCTGATGCTTCCTAAAGTCATTGCATCCATTTCTGAAATGTCTGAGACGACTGGATACTTGATTATTCCTGAAGGGATTGTTGTGTGTGAAATTACATTTCAGTCTGAAGAAAGTCAAATGGACATGACTGTGTTTAACGTGTCACTGTGATTTGTGTGTTCCTGAGGTCTTCGTCAAGCAAAACTTGAAGACTGAATCACAAATGGCCTTTTCCTGTAGTGCATGACATGCGGTTGTTAATTTCATACAGTATATAGGGAAAGGGAGCAATTTGAAATCCAGCCAATGTCGTTTTTAAAAAATGTATTTATTATTAAATTAATTTGGCTGCTCTAATATTGACCAGCACACGTCCAGAATGATGTACCAGGAGCTTAACTACTCTTTTGAGGAAAATGCATGAAACCGAACACTGATTGACATGACATCATGTCTGACTCGGACAGAAGTGCTTGGCATCAATTCCGCAAGTTGCTAGTGTTGACAATCTTCTTACTTTTCAAACTTCAGAAAGCTTATTTTTCACCAGAAGTGGTGCAACACAGACCGGAAGATGCAGCAGCTCTGCAGGGCTTTGGGACTGACTCAGAAGTATCATGTACTCTTCAAGAAGTATGAAACTTGTAGTTTTGTGCTTTTTCCCTGCCATTAAGTAAACATAACATGCAAATGTCTGTATTGACCTTCAGATTATTATAAACCAAACCATTCTGTGGACACCTGAGTATCCATTCCAACACCATGGGCACTGATGTCCCCTTTGCGTGCTCCACTCTTCAGGGAAGACTTTCCATTAGATTTTGGAACACGGCTGTGGGGATTCTCAGCAAGAAGACCTGGCACGAAGTCAGTGTTCCAGTTTTACCCAATGGGGTTGAGTTCAGTTAGGGCTCTGTGCAGGACACTCGAGATCCTCCACGCCAACCTTAAAGGATATATGCAGAACCTTTATTTTTAAGTACATTTCTGAGTGGATAGTATCTCCGTCCTTGACTCTTGTATGGTGCGTAATTGGGAATAAAAAATTTGAGAGTTAAAATCGACTGCAAAGTTGGCATTCGAGCTGCTCTGCTGAGCCAGCCAGCCCTGGGTGGGTGATGTCACAGCGGTAACTGGCGCTATGGACCAAAGCCAGACTCGGCAGGCGAGAGTGGTCGCAATGGCCTCTTTGTTCGGATTTATTGGAGATTCTTCGGATTCCTCAGATAGTAATACATCGGACTGTGATAGTGAAAGAAAGAAAAGGAAAAAAGAGCATATCCGGCGGAGAAGTCTGACAACTGATCCACTCATTCTCCATACTGAGTACTCTGCCATTACTGCTCGACTCACACTCTGGGAGAACTGGTGTATCTGAACTTTCTTTCCTTTTTGTGTAGTAGTCTTCTGCACCCTCTTTCAATACGGGCTTATAGCCAATGCTCCTCAACAGATCAGAGGTTTCATACAAGTCCTCAATAAAATGTCCTCAGTAAAATGTGCAGAGCAGAGGAGAGACCACTTCATAGGTGCCCAATCTGTGAATTTCTCATAAAATGCGTCCAAAACTTTGCAGTTTGAACATTCTTGGACCATGAATGCAACATAAATCCACCTTCTGTTGTGTTGATGCACCCGCCAGCAACACATCTGCGTGGCGTGGCGATAAATTAGCTCACAATGGAGGCTCGGAGTTGCAGTCAGCTCTGTGTTTTAGAATCGCAGAAATGGTTTTGAGACCGATAGACTTCCTGCTGTCATTCACTCAGACCGCTTCTATATGAATCATTTTAATCGTAAAAATTACTATATTAGATTTATTGTTAATGCTTAAAACTATTCCTCTGCCATTCTTGAGGTCTCAAGGCATTTATAAACTAAAAGTGAGGCCATGGCTCTGTGTATATGCTTTAAAGTACTAGTCTTACAAAAATGACATCACCCCTGGAAATTATACCTTATAAAACTAGACATTAAATAGTTTACGGTTGAAATTGTGTTTTAATACGAGACCGGGAACATTGTTTTGTTTAGCTGGTAAAATTTGGCTCTTTGAGTCCACCTTTACACGAATGCGTTTCTGGTAAGTTATTGTTAATTCAAAGGAAGTGACATCATATGCGCAACACTTGGAAGTTTGTGGCATTTCTGGCTTTGTCTGCTTTGCAAAGTGTAGCATGTTTTTAACGATTTAAAAAAAAAAAAAAAAATCCAAAACAAAATTAAAACCAAAGCATGCCTCCTAGGAGGTGTGGTGTTCAAGTGTAGCTGATTTTAAAAATAAATAAAATAAAATGGAATGTTGACCCATTATAGCCCAAAGTCAGCAGGACACTTGCGGAATGAATGGGTTCAATTTGTACAGGCGGGACAGTTTGGTGTCTGCTCCATACATTTTGAAAAAGATAAATTTGTGAGCCACATTCACATAGAAGGATTTGAGTGACGTCTGGTACGCGGAGTAGTTCCTACGATCTGGAAACAAAAGTCAGAAGCGCCATCCCAAAGAGCTTACTGCCACACAGGAAGGGTCAAGCTTGTGTTAGGCACTTTGACTTTCAGTGCTGGAGCCGGCAGAAGTGGGTGATGCGTTGTGCCGTGTGCAGCGAGCACACAGCAGCCAGGAATTTGTTAGGGTTCACCTCCAGAACTAAGTTGCTCATAAAACTACAGCCTTTTCTGGTTCTAACAGTACCAGTTAGGACCATGTAGACATTTTTTCTATTTTGTGTTACAGCATTGGGTTGGGGGGGGGGAGGATTTCAGTGCCCAATTACCATTATTGAGTTTTACTAAAATCACTGTATCTCTGCAACCATCAAAGATTTTTACAACTCTACTCTCTCATTCAAGTACTTTTGCAACTCTCACTCCAGACTTTTAAAGACAGCCATTGTCATCAAGTTATACTTCTTTCCTCTAAGGTGGTGTTTACATTAGACCGTATCAGCGGATCATCAGATTAACGTTTTTAAAACGATTCGCGTGCACACAGCAACACCAATACACGGATACACTAATCACATGACTAATTAGACGGCACATAAGTTGAAATGTGTAAATGTGTAAATTCCTCCTCAGCGGCTCGGCTCCGCAGGCATCCTGCGCTCCAAATCACTCCGCCCTGAACAGCGAGTGCCCTCTGGAGGGTGCGCACTCCGGCCCTGCGCAGCTCACAGAGCGCGCGAGTGAAGCGCACGAGCAGTGATTCGGGACTGAGCCGCTGTGTGTGTGATCCCAGTGCATATCGGGCATGCGCAAGTCACTCACCACTTGCAAGTGGAAGGATGGCAAGCCTAAAGACAATCATAACTACACAATGGGCAGTATTTGCATCTTACCATGAACAACATTAAGAATGACAAAGCATAGCATTATATTCATGACCAACGCCAGCGAATCAGGAAGGTGGATGTCACAGTGACGTTGTCCAATGACGACGTCAGCTAGAGCTCAGCACAGCGTATCCTCGTTCCTCAATGTTTACACAGCACCGGATCAGATACGTAATGGGTTGAATACGTGGGCCCTGGCGGATTCAAGTTGTTCCGCCTGTGGAGTCGTTTCCCGGCGTTTTAATGTGCACGGACAGTGCATCCGCGACGAAAACGAGACGGATACGGTCTAATGTAAACACCACCTAATTTACAGTGTGATCACTGCCTAACTCTGAAATCAGATAAGAAAGCTCTGCGGTCCAAAATTAAAAGGCTGCAGCATAAAATAAAAGAAAAGGAAACACAAATACAAGTCAATCAGAGCAACTGGGTCAATACATTTAAAATTATGGTTGATTTCTCTAGTAACTGTTTCAGCAGGCACATATGCAGGTTTGATTTCTTTATTTGTGCTATATTTTATTTCCTTTATTTAATCTGACTTCAAATCCATTGCATTCCTAAGAATGTAATGAATCTAGTGTGCCTAAAACAGCACTCAATATTCCCTACTATAGGCACCTAAAATAAAATTATTAAAATTATAAAATATTATTATTATTATGACACTTGTGTACCATCCCCTTGTAGCTTTTGTTGTCCTTTTCAAAAGAGTCAGTATCAAGAACGCATTCCATTGCAGAGAATATTATAGTGTCATTGTGGACACAGAAGGTGGCAGTGGCGTGTATGACACCACACATGCAGCACCGCTGACCTATAAATCGCTGCGATTTAATAATGGCGGACAAGCTTTTAGTGACTTTTGGAACAGAATTCAAACAAGTTTTTCAAGTCATTTTTTAAAATTATCAGTGAACTTAACCTATTTGAGCATATCACACAGAAAACCTTGGATTTTATGATGTCATTTTCGTAAAACTAACACTTTAACACACCATGTCTTCATGGTGCTCGCTTTGTGTGCAGGGTCAGTGTCATGCTGGAGCAGGTTTGCGCCTCTTAAGGTGTAGTTAGACTTCACTTTTGCCATGCAGCATTGTTCACATACTTTCTTGTAGATGTCTTTACTTCTGGAGGCATCTACGAGATAGTTCGTCCGATCCAAACCATCCCGATCTGTCAGATTTCCAAGTCGAACTGTAATGATCAGTGATTTCATATGCAAGTTAATGTGATTTGTCATGATCTGCATCTCAAATCAAAGACCTTCACTGTATATGGAAAAATATTTCCTCCTCTAGAAAAATCTAGAAGACTGCACAAAACAGGCCGTTTAAGAGGTTTTTAATATTCAAACGTGAACTGTAATAGGAAACCTGTTGGTGTTTGTACTTAATATTAATAACAGTCTTAGAATAGAAGTGCTATTTAAGGACAGGTTTGAGTTAAAAGTGCTTTTTGTTGTTGTTGTTGTTGTTGTTGACTTCTTCCATACCTGTGTAAGGTGGTGGCTGTGAAAATGAAGTGGTTCTGGATTTCACTGGAACATATTGTAGTTTGACGCTGCTGCCGTTTACTTGTGTTGTTGAAAGACCTGTTAGCAGTTTGTCAAACACTAAACAGAGCGGACTACTGAAAGAAAAAAAACATGAAGATGGAGGGAGAAACAAATATGGGTAAGTACTTGTTTTTGCCCAGTCTAAGTGACTGTGTGCTTTGAAGTTGGAGTGTTTGCAGTGATGCTGCAGGCTTTGCCTTCTCTCTAACAAGTGCAATAAGCAGAAAGAATGAAGAAAATAAAACGCATCTTGCGGTTAGAGAAACCGATGTCTTTAAAAAGCATCAGCAGTCTGATCTTTGCACTCCCCCCCCCCCCCCCCTTCCTGTTTTGTTTACCAGCATGGTTTCTGTGGTAAGATGGCTATTTTACGCAATGTGTACAGATGGATCGGCCTTTTGCAAGTCCACAAAAAGCCTCTCATTCAGTCGCCTCATTACCAGGATTAAGCTCCTTTTCCTCTTTGTAGAGATGCTCCTTCTGTAGCCGGAGAAATCCCTTTTTTTTTCCCTCAAGTTAGCCAGCATATGGCAGCAGCAGACCCAATCTCTGCAGGCCCCCTTTTGTCTATCCTGTTATTGTTGCAGGAACGTAATGACAGTTGTAGGCCGTAGATGGGGTGGAGGGGTTAGTTTACCCCAGGGGAGTGTGTGTGTGAGAGAGAGAGAGAGAGAGAGAGAGAGAGAGAGAGATGGGCAGCAGTGTGGATTATGGAAATATGGATTGATTCCCCCCCCCCCCCCCCCCCCCCCAAGAATAGGGGCTCTAAATAATCAGAGAACAGACTGCACGCTGGTACCAAGGGGCAGTAAAATATGAAGTGCAAGAAGCTCGACCCATGAGACTTTCTGTAGTCCTGGTCATCTCCAGCTGCCATGTGGTCAGGCCAGAGAAATGTGGCAAAGCCATTTTTTGCAAATGAAGAAGACAGATGGAAACCCATGGTTTTCTTTCTGGTTTGGTTGACTGCATGAATATAAAGGTTTCAAAGCTATTTTTTTTAACTAAGGCATGCTCTCAGAATCTGGATTGTGTTTGTGAAAGACATAAACTAGCAAGCGATCGTGTAACTTCTGGGTCTCCTCATCCTGGGGAACCCCCACTTCCTGCACATTTTTGTGTTTTCCCTGCTCTAACACACACCTACTGCAGCACAGTAAGGGCTGTTAATTAGCTAATTAGTCGAATTGGGTGTGTTAGAGCTGAGAAAACGCGTGAAAAAATATGGACAGAAGGGTTCTCCAGGAACAGGGCTGTGAACCTGTGCCCTAGCTACTTGGATACTATTCTCTGTTTGTATTTTTGTGGTACTGTTTTTCTTCTTTTCTATAATGTACTGCAGATACACTATATATAGCTAAAGGTTTGTGGACACATGACCCAAACCTGTTCCAGCATGAAAATGACCCTGTACACGAAGCGAGCTCCAGGAATACATGGTTTGACAAGGTTGGTGCGGAAGATCTTGAGTGTCCTGCACAGAACCCTGACTGAACTCAACCCCAGTGAACACCTTTGGGATGAACTGGAATGCTGACTTTGTGCTAGGTCTTCTTGCTGTATAGACTTCTTGTGCTCTTGTGGCTGAACGGACAAATCCCTGCAACCATGGTTAAGAATCTAGTGGGAAAACCTGCCCAGAAGCATGGAGGTTGTTCAAGGTGAAACGGGGAACAGCTCCATGTTGATGCCTATGGTTTTGGAATGGGATGGTCAAGATGTGTGTTCACTTACTTTTGGCCATATAGTTTACAACACTTTCAGGTTAATTACTCACATGGCTAACTATACCGTAAACTGAAGGATCAACCTCTCAGCCTAACTGGATAATTTTTAGCCTAAATCTTTTTCAGCTAGTACCTGATGATTGACAATGATTCTCACTCATGTGAAAAATAAACTTATTTTCATAGCATGTTGCTGACATTGTAATACCAAACTAGACTAAAGTCACAGTAATTTGTGCTAGCTCTTACAAACCCGGCTGTCTGGTACCCTATAGAGCCGGAACGGCTCTATAGGGAATGATGCTTAGTAAGCATCAGAATGATGGTGGAGATGGTGGAGAATGATGCTTAGTAAGGGGGGAAAAAAGCCTGTTTTTCATGCATCGTTCTGGTTTGGTGATCCGGATCAGCACCAAAAGTCATAGCAACGTAATTCAGTCCAGAGGTGGTGTTCATGTGAAATTTGGTGGTAATTGTCTGTGAAGGTTCTCAGTCATCCAGGTCATCACCAAACTGTTGGTGCTAAAGAAGGCAACTGGACTTGCTTGAAATTCTTGAAGACATTTCACCTCTCATCCGAAAGGCTTCTTCAGTTCTGTCTGACTAGTGGGGAGTTCCAGGTATTTATGCTCTAGTGGATCAAAAGCAACCCTAAGGGGAGTCTTTGAGGTCACCTGGGTCATTGAGCCATCCTGGTGTAGGTCACTGGGGGCCGGGTGTGAATGGTGCTAGCAGCCTAGAGGATCATTAGGGTGATCTGTGGGTCGTTGGCGCTCTCTACCATCATGTAAGTCATTGAAGTTAGCTGAGTTTTGGTGTGGATGTGAACCGTATAAGGCCAAGTTTACATTAGACCGTATCTGTCTCGTTTTCTTCGCGGATGCACTGTCCGTTTACATTAAACCGCCTGGAAACGCCGGGAAACGGGAATCCGCCAGGGTCCACGTATTCAATCTAGATCATGTCTGGTCCGGTGCTGTGTAAACATTGAGAATACGCGGATACGCTGTGCTGAGCTCTAGCTGGCGTCGTCATTGGACAATGTCACTGTGACATCCACCTTCCTGATTCGCTGGCGTTGGTCATGTGACACGACTGCTGAAAAACGGCGCGGACTTCCGCCTTGTATCACCTTTCATTAAAGAGTATAAAAGTATGAAAATACTGCAAATACTGATGCAAATACTGCCCATTGTGTAGTTATGATTGTCTTTAGGCTTGCCATCCTTCCACTTGCAAGTGGTAAGTGATATGCACTAAGATCACACACACAGCGGCTCAGTCCCGAATCACAGCTCGTGCGCTATACTCGCACGCTCTGTGAGCTGCGCAGGGCCGGAGTGCGCACCCTCCAGAGAGCACTCGCTGTTCAGGGCGGAGTGATTTGGAGCGCAGGATGCCTGCGGAGCCGAGCGTATCCGTCTATTGGTGTTGCTGTGTGCACGCGAATTGTGTATTGGTGTTGCTGTGTGCACACTAATCGTTTTAAAAACGTTAATCTGATGATCCGCTGATACGGTCTAATGTAAACCCCACCTAAAACACCACTTATCAGCCACCTACAATGCAGTCCTTGGAACACTTCCCAGAAAACTGAATACACATCCATAGCGCTGCTAGCGCAAATTAATAAACTACAATACCAGCAATAGATGATGATGATGATGATATCCTAAGATAAATTGTTCACCAGTTTGTGAAATACTTAAATACTCCTTGAAGGTTTCTCAGCCAACAGATATATCTGGGCAGGAAGGAAGTTGCAGCACACTGACGATACAAAATATTTCTTTCTGAATTGCTTGCATGAAATTTTAAGAACTGTAAAATCAGAGAGGTCTGAAAATCCAAATAAATAATAATGTTGGTTTATAATAACCAATAATTATAAATATGTTGGTTTGATATGACAGTGGGGTTGTGTAGAAAATGGATGGTCCTATGCACGTGGTGCACTTGCTGACTTTTTTTTTTTTTTTTTTAGGGCACCTTATTTAGTGAGACAGAGACACACACACAGGAAGTAACAATGCGCCCTTCCTGTGAAACTTGAAGTGGCTTTACTGCATGTTCTGTAGTAGTGGTGGTGGTAGTAGTAGTACGTCTTTGATGCTATTTGGTACCAGCAGAGGAAGTCTGATTTATCCAAATGAAGCAAGTTTTGCAACGACAATCAATCCTTTGTCTCTGCACAGCCATGAAGTGGCATGCACCAGCTTCTGAGATTCATCTCCTCAGAGTCCCAGAGAGCAAATATTTGTCTGTCTTTGACATAGTGTTCAATCAAATGCCCTGAGTCTGACATTTCATGATTGGTGGCCCTCTTCTTCCACACACCCGGTTCTATGATGTTGATGGGTCCCCTAGTGGGGCAGGCAGCCAGCGGAGCATCATCCTTGAACATCAGGGGTGATCCCTTTAACGTGTTCGCATGGAGGACCTGTGAGAGCAAAGCTATTTTGGGGGACACCATGGCAGAAGTTGGAAGAATGGGGATGAGTGAGGGCTTGGGAATGCCAGAGATTCCATTTTCTCCTTCAGTGCACACCCTGACAGCAGTCCTGCTTTGCACCCCAGGGTTGAGCTTTCCTCCCTATCCTCGAGATGCGGGTCACGGGCAGAGCAGCCTCAGTGAACTGGCCTTTGTACTCCCTCTTTAAGACACTCACAACTACTCATTGCTCCTGATTATCCTGACTATCATGGTGCAAAAAAAGGAGAGAAGCATGTCCAGAGAAGAAGAGACTAGAATCGTCAAGAGTATTGCAACTTGTGTGGAAAGTTCTGTACAAGATTAATATTAGTGCAGGATTTATTTTCATGTAAGCAATCTCAAACATGAGGGATACTGGTCAGATTTGACTGTTTGCTCCTAAAAACTCAAGAGCTTAACATCTTACTCAACGTTTTCCAGTGATGTTCCAATGTTAACGAGAAATCCACAGTGGTGACGTTGGAGCAAGAAATGAACTCCAAGTTTCAGAGTGAACCATAGCTATAAAACTCTGAGGGTGCATTCAAAATGGGGAAAATGCCACCTTAGGAGGATGTCGAACAAGACAGCGAGGCATCAAGGGCTGTTTGAAACTGATCAAACTCTCGTTTCCTGTCTTCCAAGACAGCGTTTCTCAACCTTTTTTCAGTCGCAGCACCCTTCAGAAGTATGCAAATTCTCAAGGCACCCCCTGTATAAAATATACGCAGTCACGCTGACCATACGATGACCCCGGCAGTGACGTTGTGACATGGGAAAGTGGGCCGTGAGACAAATTTTGATGATGCATAAGGCGGCGATGATCTGTATTAGTGTAACTATCGTTTTTTGGAATTTTAATTAATTTTATTTATTTCAACGTTAGAATATATAATTTTTTGACGGCACCCCTAACGAAGCCAGACGGCACCCCAGGGTGCCACGGCATCCCAGTTGAGAGAGGCTGTTCTAAGATACCTTCAAACTGCCCCCAGTTGAAGGCAACATCGATGTATCCTCGATGTAGCCTATTACCCATAAATCTGTGCAGCAGCTCCTTCCAGCAATGGAAAAAATAAAACAGATGGCAGACCAAACTTCTTCACAGAAAAGTGATTTTATATACAAATATAAGTTGTTGGGCTTTTTTTCCCCCCTCACTTAGATTTTTTTTTTTTTTTAAAGTTTTTGAGAAATAAACATAGTACTGTTAGTTATAGATGCAGTACTTGGGTGAATCTAGAACACTGGCCATACTAATCACTTCTGAAAAGGTAATCATTGGAGTTATTGGTCATGTTGGTGATGATGATGATGATTATTATTATTATTATTATTATTATTATTATCTCATCTCATTATCTGTAGCCACTTTATCCTGTTCTACAGGGTCGCAGGCAAGCTGGAACTTCTCCCAGCTGACTACGGGTGAAAGGCGGGGTACACCCTGGACAAGTCGCCAGGTCATCACAGGGCTATTATTATTATTATTATTATTATTATTATTAAGTTCAACTTTATAGCACCTTTCTCTGACCCAAGATCGCTTTACAATTACAAACCAAACCAAAAAAGGCCACCAAAAGAGGGTCAGGATGTAATTCCAGTGGCGTAGCTACCCACAATCTCACCAAATGGTGCACGAAGGTATGTCCCACGCCGCTTGCACAGCCGCCGCAACACTGCCAGGCAACATCGCTCAGAACATCATGCCATGGATCCACAAAGTGAGCACAGAAGCACTGCCTCAAAGAGAGCTGGTATGTCCCAAACCACCTGCACAGCCACTGCAATGCAACATCGCTCAGAATACCGCACCAAGTGCAAAAGCACCACCGCACGGAGCGCTGGACAAACCCGATGTTCAGTGCAACGAACCCACTGCAGTCCACAGCGAGGAGCACAGGCATCATCTAAGGCCTGACGTGAACCAACACCCAAAACTGGGTCCGGAGCTACGCCACAACTGGCGGACAAAACACTCAAAGAACAAACATCAAACTATACAAACACACAAAGAAAAACAAAGGGGAGAGGGAAAAAAAAATAAAAATAAAAAGCTCTGGTGAGAAGTGGCAGCCAAAATGTGCACAGTGTACTCTCACCCGGAAATAGAAAAGTAACCTTATAATGTTGACCTGCTAGCTCGAAGAGGTCAATATGAGAAGCTGAAAAGGTAATAGTCACTCAGATTTTAATTCCAAGGTGTCACAGGTTAATTCAAAAGATTGATATGTTAGCTGTTCTTTAGTTTTATGTATATGAAGTCCGTCAATATTGTCTCGGCTTATTATGCCACAACACTGGGAGATGTAAGCAGACTGGGAGTCTGGGAGATGATGATGATGATTTTTGTACATAACACACTTGCTGTCTAAAAATTAAGAACCGTGGTAACTACTACTTGACAATTATGGTGATAGACTACACAAAAAAAATCTCTGCTCTGCAGTGGAGGCATTAGTGGCTGTTGTGGCTCTCTGTCCTGTCTGCCAAATTGCAATTATTTTCCAAAAGTGGATGAATCCCTTGATGGTTGAGCTCCTGAGAGAGAGAGAGAGAGAAAGTGACTGTGCTTCGTTACACTTGTAGCAGCTGAGAGAGAGCGAGAGAGTGCGAGAGCGAGTGAGCTTTCCAATGGGAGATGACAGCTTAAATGCTGAAAATCCCCCAGGCCACTTGGCACTGAATTAATGATGTTTCTGGCTCCACACTTTTGGGGCATATGTGGTTGAAGCTTCCCTCAGCCCAGAAGAATATCAGTTGTATCATAAGAACAAAAACGTTCGCCTGTCACTTGCTAATTTATTCAGCGTGGAGCGTTTTGGAGAAAATCTCCTCCTGTGCTTGCTTTTGAATTCAGGATTATATCTTAGACTGAATATGTTGATTTAAAAAAAAAAAAAAACTGTTGGTTTACGTTCAGTTTCGTTGCCATCGGTATTGTGTTTAAGTGACTAGATGTTGGACATTTGTTTCGTATAGGTATAACTCTGTTTTTTTTTTCTTTTTCTTCAGTCCACAAGAATAGTGCCGTGGTGATTGTTGAAGTGTATAATTCCCGTGTAAAGAAGAGAAAAACACAAATTGGAGTATTCCACAGCTGGTCTCAGAATTGTCGCTGCTTTTCAAGGATTGTACCACATTTCTCAAGCACATACACACACAGATTAGATGTGTAAAAACTGACTTGTGCACAGATGTATTTTCACCTATGGTTTGGATTGAGAAGCTGTGAAAACAAAGAGGAAGGGGGAAAAATTGGACACCACTCTGCTAAAGTGAAAAAATGTATACCCGAGCATCGGTTTGAAACTGCACCCAGGCTCACACTTCCCCTTTAACACTTTAGATTCAAGGCAAAGTCTGCACTTCTTATTAAATGTACAGCAGATGAGGTGCAAGGCCAGGAATGGCATGCTAGCAGTATACGATTAAGAACACAATAAAAGCAGTCTCAGTAGGAGGATGTGAAAAAAAAATCCAGCGAGATTAAACCCCTATCAGGTCCTGGTGCTGAAACAGAACGGAGGTGCGAGGAGATGTAGTGCTTCGAGCATCATGTCGTGATTCTATATGATCGGGTTTCCAGATAGTTCTGTGTGCCTTTTGTCTATATAAAGTAACAAAGTTTAACCAACATAAAACAGCAGAAGGCAGATAAACCAACACTCTGTTCCATTGACATGCTGGTGGCATGTTAGTGGGTGTTGCACTAGTATGAGTGTATCAGGTGGAGCAAGGTTCCTGCGATGTTTAAACACTTCGATATCACAGCTGGGTTGAGAAAAGTCCACCAACCAAAAATATCCATCCAGCAGCGGCCCTGTGGTCACAAACTGACAACTGATGAAGGCTAGAAGATGAGTAACAGAAAGTGCGCATGGAAAAAGATGAGCTGGAGTCTCTAACTGTCCACCTACATGGTTTTACCAACAAAGTGTGTGTGTGTGTGTGTGAGATAAATTGACCAGTGAGAGAACAGCGTTTGCAGCAACACTGCCTGTTAGGGTGCTGCTGTCTTGTCAACGTCATTTGTCAAACCAATACATATTCCATCATGTATACCCAGAGCACCTTGAGATGTGGGTGGAGTCACAGATTTTTATAACCATTATTTGTACTGGACTTCTCACGCGTATCAACTTGATTCAAGGAATATTTAACTTAATAATAAAACTGTCATATTCAAATAGAATTTAATTCATTTCATTCAAGTTGGCTCCTCTTATAGATGACTTGCAACCACGTGATGAAAATGTGCTATGTCATGAGCGTCCGCAATGATGGTGGATATACAAAGCAACTTGGATGGCAGCCGCTGAAAGTGTCTGTAAACAAAGCTGAATTTTCTCGGTATTACCATGATTTGAACGGTTTCGATACAAAGAATATAGATATGTGTGGTTTTTGACTCCTATTATTTTAAAAAGTCAGACTTTTCTGAAGATGGGACGCTTCTACCGACCATCGAGTACCCAGATATCGCGTTCTATCTGGTTCGGCTGCCGAAGAATCAAGTCCGACCTTGGACGAAACATAGCCCATTTTCTGAGTGAGTGCCCAGTCTGGATTGTTTCTATCGCATAATTTTGCTGGCGCTCCTAGAAGCGAAATGGTAGTACGTGTTAAACTTATAACAACGACCAAGTGAACCACGACAAGAAGACGCGTTTTATAGCAAAATTCTAGCAACACGAAGTAAAATTCTTCCATGATATTATCGAGAAAGCTTTTGAATCTTGCCTGAGATAAAATGATTACTGCAAACACGAGCTGTTTTGGTTTTCGAAAAAAACACTCTTAGATCAGCCCTGCCGATGTTGTTCAGCCATGCTCATCTCCTCTCCGTACTCAGCCTCAGAGTTTCCTCGCCCTCTTTCCGAATCACAGATGGAATTCTAAAAAATTGGAACGTGCTACGGTCACAAGTACTGTTGTGATCACAACCACATACAGTACAAAGATATGGCATAGCTAAAAGAACGCTTAAAGCAGTGGGAAAACAAAGAGTTGTGCACGTGTGACTGTTTTGTATGGAATGTCGCTTGACCCCGCATTCTGACATCCGGGTTTCTATTTTGCTTTGACGGCACTGGCAAGTCAAGGATATGAGCATTCGGTAAGATCACGTTAATAACACTGGAGTAGATACAGTTGACATCTGAAATGTGTGTATGTGATTTTTATATATATATATATATATATATATATATATATATATATATATATATATATATATATATATAAAAAAAAAAACACACCACACAGTGGTGCTTGAAAGTTTGTGAACCCTTTAGAATTTTCTACATTTCTGCATAAATATGACTTAAAACATCAGATTTTCACACAAGTCCTAAAAGTAGATAGAGAGAGAACCCGGTTAAACAAATGAGACAAAAATATTATACTTGGTCATTTATTTATTGAGGAAAACGATCCAATATTACATAGCTGTGAGTGGCAAAAATATGTGAACCTTTGCTTTCAGTATGTGGTGTGACCCCCTTGTGCAGCAGTAACTGCAACTAAATGTTTCCGGTAACTGTTGACCTGCACACCGACTTGGAGGAATTTTAGCCCATTCCTCCGTACAGAACAGCTTCAACTCTGGAATGTTGGTGGGTTTCCTCAAATGAACTGCTCGCTTCAGGTCCTTCCACAACATTTCGATTGGATTAAGGTCAGGACTTTGACTTGGCCATTCCAAAACGTTTAACTTTATTCTTCTTTAACCATTCTTTGGTAGAACGACTTGTGTGCTTAGGGTCGTTGTCTTGCTGCATGACCCACCTTCTCTTGAAATTCAGTTCATGGACAGATGTCCTGACATTTTCCTTTAGAATTCGCTGGTATAATTGAGAATTCATTCTTCCATCAATGATGGCAAGCTGTCTTGGCCCAAATGCAGCAAAACAGGCCCAAACCATGATACTACCACCACCATGTTTCACAGCTGGGATAAGGTTCTTATGCTGGAATGCAGCGTTTTCCTTTCTCCAAACACAACGCTTCTCATTTAAACCAAAAACTTCTATTTTGGTCTCATCCGTCCACAAACCATTTTTCCAATAGCCTTCTGGCTTGTCCATGTGATCTTCAGCAAACTGCAGATGAGCAGCAATGTTCTTTTTGGAGAGCAGTGGCTTTCTCCTTGCAACCCTGCCATGCACACCATTGTTGTTCAGTGTTCTCCTGATGGTGGACTCATGAACATTAACATTAGCCAATGTGAGAGAGGCCTTCAGTTGCTTAGAAGTTACCCTGGGGTCCTTTGTGACCTCGCCAACTATTACACGCCTTGCTCTTGGAGTGATCTTTGTTGGTCGACCACTCCTGGGGAGGGTAACAAAGGTCTTGAATTTTCTCCATTTGTACACAATCTGTCTGACTGTGGAGTCCAAACTCTTTAGAGATGGGTTTGTAATCTTTTCCAGCCTGATGAGCATCAACAATGCTTTTTCTGAGGTCCTCAGAAATCTCCTTTGTTCGTGCCATGATACACTTCCACAAATGTGTTGTGAAGATCAGATCCCTGTTCTTTAAATAAAACAGGGTGCCCACTCGCACCTGATTGTCATCCCATTGATTGTAAACACCTGACACTAATTTCACCTTCAAATTAACTGCTAATCCTAGAGGTTCACTTACTTTTGCCACTCACAGATATGTAATATTGCATCATTTTCCTCAATAAATAAATAAATGAACAAGCATAATATTTTCATCTCATTTGTTTAACTGGGTTCTCTTTATCTACTTTAAGGACTTGTGTGAAAATCTGATGATATTTTAGGCCATATTTATGCAGAAATATAGAAAATTCTAAAGGGTTCATAAACTTTCAAATACCACTGTGTGTGTGTGTGTAATGACACACGTCATTATACACCCACACTCTTTTTATTTATTTATATATATACACACACACACACACACACATATATATATATATATATATATATATATATATATATATATATATATATATATATATACACACACACACACACTTTATTTATTACAGGTAGTCGTCGACTTACGACTGACTGGTCGTAAACTAATCTAATAATAATAAGTTTAATTTATATAGCGCCTTTCAAAAAACCCAAGGACGCTTTACAATTATAGACCAAAAAAAAAAACTAAAATAAATAAAAAATAATAAATAAATAATGAAAAGTCCACCATGTAGGGGTCAAGATGTAATTCCCGTGGTGTAGCAGCCACAGTCCCACCAAAAGGCGCAAGAAAACGAGTCCCACATCTCCAGCACCGCCGCCGTCAGCGACATCGCTCGAACACCACGCCGTGGATCCACACAGCGAGCAGAGAAGCTCCGCCACGCAGAGCGCTGGTGTGTCCCAAACCGCCTGCACAGCCGCCGCGACACCACCGAGCAACGTCGCTCAGAACATCACGCCAAGCATTAAAGCGCAGAGCGCTGGACAACCACGATGTAAAATGAGCAGCGAGCTCACTGCAGTCCATAGCTGGGAGCACAGGCATCGCCCATGGCGAACCAAGGCCTGGAGGGAAACCAACGCCCAAAACTGGGTCCGGAGCTACACCACAACCGGTGGAGAAAACACTCAAACATCAAACTACACAATCACACACAAAAAAAATAGAAAAAGAAATAAAATAAAACAAAATAAAAAAGCTCCGGTCTGTAATCTGGTCGTAAGTCGGCCTATGTTAAATGAACATAGGCCGTATATTAGTATATTGTGATGTGTAATCATCTTAAAGTCTTAACATTTTCTTATTTCATTACCTTGGCTCATTATTTGGTTTAAGTCAAACATTGCATACTACACTGTGTACAGTACAATTCGTTTAATATGTGCAAAACAAAAAATACGAAATACAGGTGTGAAAAATGGACAACATTTTAGTTTGAAACATACTAAAATACAAATGTAAAACATTGCAAAATACAAAACTTAGTGACTGCTGGCATCACTGGTGCTTGGCTGTGGGTCGTCTACGTCATCATCAGCTGTTGCAGCGCTTGGGCTGGCGGGAGGATTTGCTCATTTCATAAACCAGGAGCTGGGGCGGAAACTGTATGATGGAGGGAGCGCGAGAGAGACTGTGCGTGTGCCTGGAGCTGGGGTGGAAACTGTTGTACGCTCAGCTGGGAAACACTTGCCAGTCATAACCAGACGGTCGTAAAGTCAATTGGTCATAAGTTGCATAGGTCGTAAGTCGACGACTACCTGTGTGTGTGTGTGTGTGTGTATGTATGTACGTGTAATATATATCCTCAACAAAAATAAAACTTTACACTCGTTTCAAAGTCAATAATTTGAACATTTTGGAAAATAGGTTTGAAATAACGATTGTATTCAATTATCTTGTCATTAAAGATGCTATAGCATACAGATCATGTTTGTCATGGAATCGGTTCCACCGGAAATGCGACGACAATGTCCATGATCAAAAACTGTGAGTCACAGCTTAATGAAATCATGTCAATATCGGGTGTGTCCTCCATGGGCGTTCACAACTGCGATACAATGTCTCCTCATGGATTGGATGATGCGTCTGAACACAGCTTGGGGAATGCGCCGCCATATTTGTAATAATAATAATAACTTTATTTGTCCACAAAAGTGGAAATTTGTCTTTGGCTCCACAGGTGGGTTTTTAAAAATACAATAAATAAACAACAAGAAACACAATACATACACAATAAATAAACAGCAAAATACAACATGTATCACATTCATCTTGGTACCAACATGGCACCAAGCTCCTGCAAGTTCTGTGGAGGGTTCCTTACGGTCAGCTGTGGTGCCAGTTTGATGGAGACGTGTCTGGAGATTATGGATGGTCTGTCGACTGCATCCCATAACCCTCGCAACGTCAGTGACGGATGTTTCCGTATTCAGCATGCCAATGGCACGTTCACGCTGAATGTTTGACAGTCGTGGCATTGCAAATTAACGAATAATTAACCATAAAACCTTGTTTTTCTGAGATGACACTCTACTCTGCTACCGTGAGATCAATTGCACGTGTATCAATAGGTCACGTCACTTGTGTCACGTGGAAACGTGATTTTAGCATGCAGTGCTCTCGCACGTGCTATGTAGGCCCGACCAGTAGAATGAATGTGTGACGTAATGCCCTTGACAATGCATTTAACCATAATCACAACAAGAACTCTTTCAAGAAAAGTTTCTAAACACTATTTGAAAAATGAGTGTCAAGTTTTTATTTTTGCTGTGTGTGTGTGTGTGTATATATATATATATATATATATATATATATATATATATATATATATATATATATATATATATATACACGTGTGTGTGTGTATTTATAATGTGTATACACACACACACATATATATAAAATGTGTATATATGTATGTGAAATCTCCTTCTCACCCCTGGCGGGGGGGTGGTATCCATGTCATCCTCAAGCTCAGGTCCTCTACCAGAGGCCTGGGAGTTTGAGGGTTCTGCGCAGTATCTTCGATGTTCCTAGGACTGTGCTCTTCTGGACTGAGGCTTCAGATGTTGTTCCTGGGATTTGCTGGAGCCACTCTCCCAGTTTGGGGGTTACTGCCCCAAGTGCCCCCACTACCACTGGGACCACGCAACCCTTGACCTTCCACATCCGTTCCAGCTGCTCTTTCAACCCTTGATACTTCTCAAGTTTCTCATGTTCCTTCTTCCTGATGTTGGCGTCAGCTGGGATCGCCACATCTATCACCACCACCCTCTTCTGCTCTTTGTCCACCACCACTATGTCCGGTTGGTTAGCCAGGATCTGTTTGTCAGTCTGGAAGCTGAAGTCCCACAGAACCTTGGCCCTGTTGTTCTCAGCCACCTTCTGTGGTATGACCCATTGGGACTTGGGTACTTCTATTCCATACTGGTTGCAGATGTTCCTGTATACTATCCCAGCCACTTGGTTGTGCCTCTCCATGTACGCTGATCCAGCTAGCATCTTACACCCTGCTACTATGTACTGGACTGTTTCGGGGCTTCTTTGCACAGTCTGCATCTTGGGTCTGATCTACTCTGGTAGATCCTGGCCTCTATGGCTCTTGTGCTTATGGCCTGTTCTTGTGCTGCCATGATTAGTGTCTCTGTACTGTCTGTCAGTCCTGCATTATCCAGCCACTGGTAGGACTTCTTGATATCAGCCACTTCCTCTATCTGACGGTGGTACATGCCATGTAGGGGTTTGTCCCTCCAGGTTGTCTGTTCCTCCTCCTCCTCCTCTGCACTCTCATCAGGGTTCTGCTGCCTGAGACATTCACTTAGCAGTTCATCCTTTGGGGCTATCTTTCTGATGTATTCTCGGATTTTCGATGTTTCATCCTGGACTGTGGTCTTGATGCTCACTAGCCCTCGGCCTCCCTCTTTCCGCTTAGTGTATAGTCTCAGGGTGCTGGACTTGGGGTGGAACCCTCCATGCATGGTGAGGAGCTTTCTAGTCTTGATATCTGTGGCTACTATCTCCTCCTTTGGCCAGTTTATGATACCAGCGGGGTATCTGATGACTGGTAGCACGTACATGTTGATGGCTCGGACCTTGTTCTTACCATTCAGCTGACTTTTCAGGACCTGCCTTACTCTCTGGAGGTATTTGGCTGTGGTTGACTTCCTTGTGGCCTCTTCATGGTTTCCATTAGCCTGTGGGATGCCAAGGTACTTGTAGCTGTCTTGGATATCACCTATGTTGCCCTCTGGTAGGTCAATCCCTTCAGTCCAGATCATCTTGCCTCTCTTTGAGACCATCCGGCCACACTTGTCCAATCCGAATGACATCCCTATGTCATCGCTGTAGATCCGGGTGGTGTGGATCAGCGAGTCTATTTCTCGCTCATTCCTGGCATACAGCTTGATGTCATCCATGTAGAGCAGGTGGCTGATTGTTGCCCCACTACGGAATCGGTACCCGTAGCCGCTCTTCGTGATGATCTGACTGAGGGGGTTCAGGCCTATGCAGAACAGCAGTGGTGATAGCGCATCTCCTTGGTATATGCCGCACTTGATGTTGACTTGGGCAATGGGTTTTGAGTTGGCCTCTAGGGTTGTCTTCCACATTTCCATTGAGTTCTGTATGAAGGTCCTTAGGTTCCTGTTGATCTTATACAGTTCCAGACATTCCAGTATCCATGTGTGTGGCATTGAGTCGTAGGCTTTCTTGTAGTCAATCCAGGCAGTGCACAGGTTGGTCTGTCTCTTCTTACAGTCTCGGGCGACTGTTCTATCGGCCAGTAACTGGTGCTTGGCTCCTCTGGTGTTACTGCCAATTCCTTTCTGTGTCTCGCTCATGTATTGAGCCACATGCTTACTCATTTTTGCCGCAATGATGCCTGACAGGGCCTTCCATGTTGTGCAGAGACAGGTAATTGGCTGGTAGTTGGATGGGATGGGTCCCCTTCTGGGGGTCCTTCATGATTAGGACTGTCCTGCCTTGGGTTAGCCATTCTGGGTGGGTTCCATCCCTCAGCAGCTGGTTCATCTGTGCTGCTAGGCGTTCATGGAGTGCAGTTAGCTTCTTCAGCCAGTACGTATGGATCATATCGGGGCCTGGTGCTGTCCAGCTCTTCATCTTTGACACTCTTTCTTGGACGTCTGCCATTGAGATGGTTACTGGTTCTTGTTCTGGGAGGTTGCTGTGGTCAGCTCTTAGGTCCACTAACCATTGGGCATCGGTGTTGTGTGATGCCTTTCTTTCCCATATGTCTTTCCAGTATTTTTCCACCTCAGCTCTTGGTGGGTATGACCGGTTGTTGTTCCCCTGCCATTGAGAGTACACCTTGGCTGGTTCAGTGGAGAACAGCTTGTTTATTCTCCTGGCCTCTCCTTCCTTGGTGTATCTCCTCAACCGGGTGGCCAGAGCTGTTAGTCGCTGTTTGGCAGTTTCGAGTGCCTCTGGTATGGAGAGTGAGTTGTACTTCCTGGGCGCCCCTTTATTCACCATGTTCCCTTTCTGTAGTTCAGCTAGCTGGCTAACTTCTCTCCTTGCTGCCTTTATCTTGGCCTCTAATCGTCTCTTCCATGGTGGATACTGTTTGTTATGTCCCGAGCCCACCTTGTGTCCAAGCATCTCCATGATTACTGTTGCTGTACTGTGTATCAGCTTGTTGGTCTCAGTGATGGTTCTTGTGGAGATTGTCTTCAGAGCAGCATTCACATCTACTAGTAGATCTTCTGAAGGTACTTGGCAACTCAGCTTCGGTATTTGTCGGGGGCTCCAGGTTTCCAGTTGGGTCACGATCTTCCTTCTCAGGTCAGCAGCTCTTGTGTTGAGGCTGTTAGCTGTTGGGGCTTGGTACCCAATCTCTGGTTGTGGGGATGATGACATCTCCCCCCTGACCTGTCTTCCTGGCTCCCCCTTGCCGTAGCATCGTTGTTGTATTTCATTAATCCTTGCCGTAGCATCGTTGTTGTATTTCATTAATCTCTAGTTGTGATAGCAGATTTCGATTATGGATGTTGGAACACTGGGCTAATAGCTGTCTTTGTTAGCCTTGATTGTGGGAAGTATCCAATGGTCCCACATTCTCTGCATGTATCCCCTCTCTCTGGGATTGCTTGTATAGTAGCATTCCAGCAAATCCGTATTTTCTGTCCTCGTCCGTCGATGTCTTGTTCCAGTAGCCCATTTCTCATCAGTTTGCCCTGGTTCCCTAGCAACTGACGCAGACCTTGTTGACCCGGGCGACGTCTGAGCCGGTATGACTCTATCAGTTATGTTTTCACTCATTCCTGAGGTAGGCTGATATATCATGAGGGGTTTTGCCTAAGGACCCTTACTGGATGAGGTTTTGCCCCGACCGGGATTCGAACCCCGATCTCCTGCGTCGTAGTCAGTGAGCATTACCACTGTACTATCCAGCTGATATATGTGTATATATATATATATGTATGTGTGTGTGTATATGTATGTGTGTGTGTATATATATGTGTGTGTGTGTGTGTATATATGTGTGTGTATGTGTGTGTGTGTGTGTGTATATATATATATATATGTATGTGTGTATGTGTGTGTACAGTGGGGCAAAAAAGTATTTAGTCAGTCACCAATTGTGCAAGTTCTCCCACTTAAAAAGATGAGAGAGGCCTGTAATTTTCATCATAGGTACACTTCAACTATGAGAGACAAAATGAGAAAAAAAAAATCCAGAAAATCACATTGTCTGATTTTTAAAGAATTTATTTGCAAATTATGGTGGAAAATAAGTATTTGGTCAATAACAAAAGTTCATCTCAGTACTTTGTTATATACCCTTTGTTGGCAATGACAGAGGTCAAACGTTTTCTGTAAGTCTTCACAAGGTTTTCACACACTGTTGCTGGTATTTTGGCCCATTCCTCCATGCAGATCTCCTCTAGAGCAGTGATGTTTTGGGGCTGTCACTGGGCAACACGGACTTTCAACTCCCTCCAAAGATTTTCTATGGGGTTGAGATCTGGAGACTGGCTAGGCCACTCCAGGACCTTGAAATGCTTCTTACGAAGCCACTCCTTCGTTGCCCGGGCGGTGTGTTTGGGATCATTGTCATGCTGAAAGACCCAGCCACATTTAGTTTTCAATGCCCTTGCTGATGGAAGGAGGTTTTCACTCAGAATCTCACGATACATGGCCCCATTCATTCTTTCCTTTACATGGATCAGTCGTCCTGGTCCCTTTGCAGAAAAACAGCCCCAAAGCATGATGTTTCCACCCCCATGCTTCACAGTAGGTA